>NC_091463.1:22172196-22399696 GCF_027789765.1 Dendropsophus ebraccatus | reverse complement strand
AGATAGATAGATAGATAGGAGATAGATAGATAGAAGATAGATAGATAGATAGATAGATAGGAGATAGATACTGTAGATAGATAGATAGAAGAGACAGAGATAGGTAGGTGAGGTAGAATACATCGTTTTAGAGAGAAAATGATAATGAGAAAATGTAAAAAATGTAACAATGCAGCTATTAGCTCTAACATACAGACTACAGAGGTAATAAAGGAGTCATATATATTTTTATTTATATATATATATATATATATATATATATATATGTATATAATATAGGTAGCGTTAAACTACTTTATAGGACATAGTAATAGGAAGGAATGGATATTTTGTCGGAAAAGTAATGTAAAATCTTAATATTTGAAAATAAAATATGTAAAAATTATAAAGGAAAGTATGTTATATCTCTATCTACAAAATAAAAAAATATATATAATGCATTAAATATAATATATAAATTATATGATAAATATTAGCATAGGATAAAATAATTATACAATGTATTCGAATGCAATAACTATAATAAATAAAATAAATTGACTATTATAAAAATGACAATAACGGTATACTGAAAACTTAGTATAGAATAGACTTGAAGGAAGGATAATTTTATATAATAAAATATAGAAGTGTTAAAAGGTATTATACAGAAAAGAAGTGCTTATAATTTAACATGATAATCTGATGGGATATATTGTTTACAATTAAGGATAGTATAATTATAATTTAAACGAAATAATAATTATTATTATTTTATCCCTTTTACTATGTTTTTTTATTATTAAAATAATAAAGACTTTAGAAATGCATTCGTTTATTATAATAGTAGTATGGGTGGGGAAAAAATCATAATAATATATTCTATTATAGTTGAACTAAAGTACACATCGTGCTTATTGCAGTAATAGTTCTGGTTACACAGGGGAATAGGACCATTGTATCAGATACATGTATAGGATTCTTTCTCGATGTATAGGCAAATATAATAGACGTTATGGTCACCTGCAATAATTGTAATCTGTAGATTTAGTTATATATATATATATATATATATATATATATATATATATATATATATATCACAGTATACAGTTGTTGTTGTTGTTGTTGTTGTTGTTGTTGTTGTTGTTGTTGTAATAATAAATCTAGGTATGTATGTAGTCCATAGACCACCCCTAATATAAGGACTAATCCTTCCATCTTCATGACATCTCCTAGATGAAGTCTTTCCTCCTTCTGTAGTATATAAGCTGTGTTCAGGGTGATTATAATCAGTGGTTTTACTACAAGGTTTCGATGACTTATTGGGTGTTCTAATAGTGGGAGCTGGGTGGGATTATGGTGTGTGTTGGAGCATAGCCTGGATGGTAATATTCTGCTTGGTGTAGAGGATAACCTGGAGCCCTGTCCATGGTGCTGAAAGAACAGGTGGGAGATGGAGACTTCAGCTTCAGCTTGGATTCTATTAGAAAGTTGTGTATATAGTTCTAATGAGATCCCACTGGGTGTAGGGATCAGCCATCTGCCAGCCACCTACCTTTCCTCAGGTCTTCATTCTGAGCCAGAAGAGCAAACAACATGTCAGCACTAGCAGCCTCCTTGCTGGGGGTTATCTCCTTTAAAGCATGATCCATCTCTCATCCCTTCCCAGAGCTGGGCTATAGCCCCCCTTCTGCCTCCAATCCTTAAGGAACCCCCAACAACAGCAGTCCTGGGGTGCAGGCTCCAACACAGTGAATCAGTGTGGAGTGTGGAGCTTGTGGAGCTGCTCTGAGCACCTGCAGATGGACAAGTGCTGCTGTTGTGCTGCTGTGCTGAGGCTGCTGTGCGCGCATCCGCCACCAGGGGGAGCTGCGTGCACCTGATGGCTGCAACACCCAATATGCAAGGGAGAGCTGCAATCTGATAGTCAGCCTACTCCAGGACCCTCTCCACCACTGCTATCTGTCATTTTTATGTGGCCAGAAAATACATGAATAATGGAGATTGTCTCAGGCAGAAGCCGGGCTCTAATTATTCTACCTGATGTCTCCAAGAAAACAAAACACATTTATTTAGTCTTTTATGTTATATTTCCATTCTATGGGCTTCACTTCTGTGCCATAGAATTCTCTTAATTCTTATCTAGCTTTTTTAAATTATTAAATCAGTTTTAGGCAACCTGTTGCTCTCTAGCAGGTGCAAATCTACTAACACTAAGCCCATCATGGTTATCCAGGCATGATGGGAGTTGTAGTTTTCACCCAGTTTAAGCAACCTGGTTGAGGGGCACTGTACTAAATTATATATATATATATATATATATATATATATATATATATATATATATATATGTTGCCTGACAAACACAGCTCTGCTACATTTAAGTGTTAATCTAATCCACATTATGCATAGAAGAAAAAGAAGGGGGAAAAAAAAATATATATATATATATATATGTGTGTGTGTGTGTGTGTGTGTGTGTGTGTGTACGTATATTTTTATATGATGGTAGAGCATTAATAACTTTAGGCCATGGTAGTGTCATAATAGCTATAAGGCCTCAGGTAACACGGGCCTGGAGCCTACACTAATGATGGCAGAGAGTAGGCGTCTGCACCAGGTGGATTCCCATGTCAGGGTTCAGTCACTGGGTATGGAGATCCAACTATCATCTATGTAAACTGATTAACCTGTGTAACGCTTAATGTGGGGCAGATCACTATGGTCCCATTTTTTGCCCGAGGGCCCACATCTGCCTGGTGCCAGTCTGGCGTCTACATGAATGAAATCATCTTTAATAATTTATGTTAGGAAATTATCTAAACCTGAGAAACATCAGTTTTTATCCCCAATAATAAGTATCAGGTTACAGCTTACCTGAACACATTTATATTATAATACAATAATTGATATAGAGTGAATAGAATATTCGGCAATTGTTTCTGTCATTTCAAATTCAAAAACCTTTTACTTAACTGATGTTATATTACCAGAAAATCAAAGGAAACAAATCATTGTAAATTGCATCTATAGGATCATGTACCCCAACCAGATGTTATCATTGTGTGTCAGCTTTATGCCGACCATAGGCCTGACCACATTCTGATATGTTTCTTGTTACAATACAATGTAGATGATCAAAGATGATGATGATGATGATGATGATGATGATGATGATGATGATGAAAATGAAATGCTGGCTGTGTCCTGTCACCACTCCACACCCTTAATACAAATGTTCTTTACATTGAGCGATGACTTAGATCTGATCATTTTGATACCATAGATCTCCCCCCATTGGTCTTCAACCTGTGTCCCCCCCCCCCCTGCAAAACTACAACTCCCAGCATGCAAAGACAGTGTCCATAGAGTATCCATTTAGAGTGCCCATAGAGTATCCATATACAGTGCCCATAGAGTATCCATATACAGTGCCCATAGAGTATCCATATACAGTGCCCATAGAGAATTCATTTACAGTGCCAATTGAGAATCCATGTACAGTGCCCATAGAGTATCCATATACAGTGCCAATTAAGTATCCATATACAATGCCTATAGAGTATCCATATACAGTGCCCATAGAGCATCCATATACAGCGCCCATAGAGTATCCATATACAGTGCCCATAGAGTATCCATATACAGTGCCCATAGAGTATGCATATACAGTGCCTATAGAGTATGCGTATACAGTGCCCATAGAATATCCATATACAGTGCCCATAGAATATCCATATACAATGCCTATAGAGTATTCATATACAGTGCCCTTATAAAACACAGATAATATTTCTACACAGTGCCTAATAATATTCCTATACAGTGTGTAAATAATAATGCTATATAGAAAACAGATTATACTATTATACAGCGCCCACATAATGGTACCATACAGTGTCCAAATAATAGTTCCATATGGATCACACGTGATACAGCACCATATTTGTCCAAATAATAGTTCCATATAGAATATAATAATATGACTATATGATCCTAAGTAATACCGCTATGCAATGCTGAAATAATATCCTACTGTAGTCACAGAACATACGCTGCTATATCCAAGGTATGTTAGCCTATCATACAATCCCAAATAACATTGCCATATAGCTCAAAAATAACATTACCATACAGTGCTATATGTAATATGACACACAGCCCTACTGCATTGGTTAAGCAGGAATGGTTCGAAGGGGGTGTCCTCAGCAGGGGCATAACTAGAATTCACAGGTCCCCATAGTGCCAGAAAGCCACTAAATTGGTATTCCTATAAAAGTCCTGACAGCTGAACGGCCCCAGCAATCTTTAGGTCCACGAGCCACAGGGTGTATGCCCCTCCTATACCACACCCCCGGCCCTCAGTGTTAGTAGAGCGCCATGCGCCATGGGGCTAGGCCTGGGACAGGCATAGGGAGAGTTAATCCTCTGTGCTATCCTCTATGGGACTAGGCTGGGACACGACAGGCATAGGGAGAGTTAATTCTCTGCACAATACTCCATGGGACTAGGCTTGGACAGGACAGGCACAGTGAGAGTTAATCATCTGTGCTATCCTCTATGGGCCTGGGACAGGGCAGGCACAGTGAGAGTTAATCCTCTGTGCTATCCTCCATGATACTAGGCCTGGGACAGGGCAGGCACAGTGACAGTTAATTCTCTGTGCTATCCTCTATGGGGCTAGGCCTGGGACAGGGCAGGCACAGTGAGAGTTAATTCTCTGTGCTATCCTCCATGATACTAGGCCTGGGACAGGGCAGGCACAGTAAGTTAATCCTCTGGGCTATCCTCTATGGGGCTAGGCCTGGGATATGGCAGGCACAGTGAGAGTTAATCCTCTGTGCTATCCTCTATGGGGCTAGGCCTGGGACAGGGCAGGCACAGTAAGTTAATCCTCTGGGCTATCCTCTATGGGGCTAGGCCTGGGACAGGGCAAGCACAGTAAGAGTTAATTCTCTGTGCTATCCTCTATGGGGCTAGGCCTGGGACAGGGCAGGCACAGTGAGAGTTAATCCTCTGTGCTATCCTCTATGGGGCTAGGCCTGGGACATGGCAGGCACAGTGAGAGTTAATCCTCTGTGCTATCCTCCATGACACTAGGCCTGGGACAGGGCAGGCACAGTGAGAGTTAATGCTGTGCTATCCTCTATGGGCCTGGGACAGGGCAGGCACAGTGAGAGTTAATCCTCTGTGCTATCCTCTATGGGACTAGGCCTGGGACAGGGCAGGCACAGTGAGAGTTAATCCTCTGTGCTATCCTCTGTGGGCCTGGGATAGGGACGGGGCAGGCACAGTGAGAGTTAATCCTCTGTGCTATCCTCTATGGGGCTAGGCCTTGGACAGGGCAGGCCCAGTGAGAGTTAATCCTCTGTGCTATCCTCTATGGGGCTAGGCCTGGGACAGGGCAGGCACAGTGAGAGTTAATCCTCTGCGGCCCGGCTCTGGAATAACAGTTTACCCTGGAAGCTGTGGGCAGCTCGATAAAAGCTCAGTTAGTCAGAACCCTGATAAATTTTATTGACACTGATCTTTGGAGTAAAAAGGCGTCTGGGGAAATCAAGTCTAGTGCTGAGGTGTATGCTGAGGATGAATTCAAAATCAATGTCCCATTTGCCTACATTTTGTGAGTATATGAAACACATTTTGGTGAAAGGTGGGAGATGTTTCACCGTTATATCCAACTTTTAGTCTTTAATAATAATTTTACGCCTTATTGATCTGGCACTTTTGAAGGAGTCGGACGACACTAATACCATAAAATGAGGATGAGGGTGATTAATGAGGGAGGAGGGGGGAGGCTACACAATGGGCCACTCTGCAGCTCCTTCCTATAGGACCAAGAAGAGGCAAGGGTTAATCTATGGCTCCTCACAAGTCTATTACAGGTTAATGGTACCTGGTCATACAAGATGCATGTATATCCTGTATGTGCACAGATTATAGCCCACCATACACAGGGTTATATTACAAGCCCAGGAATAACAGTATGTCTCTGCCCATTAGGCTTCTGGTGGATGAACATATATTGAATTGACAGATAAGAAAATTGATCAATACAAGGACATATAGATATTAAAATGGTGAGGACATAGATAGATAGATAATAGATGATAGATTAATAGATCATTGCTAGATTTTTATCTTTTTATATCAATATATATCAACTTATTTTTATATAGATAGTTGTGAAAAGATGTAAGATTATACACACACACACACACATATAGAGACAGAGGATAGAAAAAACTGCCTGGAAAGATGAATAATGATTATACATTCTATCTATCTATCTATCTATCTATCTATCTATCTATCTATCTATCTACTATCTATCTATCTATCTCCTATCTATCTATCTCCTATCTATCTTCTATCTATCTCCTATCTATCTATCTATCTATCTATCTATCTATCTATCTATCTATCTATCTCCTATCTATCTATCTATCTATCTATCTATCTATCTATCTCCTATCTATCTATCTATCTCCTATCTATCTATCTATCTATCTATCTATCTCCTATCTATCTATCTATCTTCTATCTATCTCCTATCTATCTATCTATCTATCAATCTATCTATCTATCATCTATCTCCTATCTATCTATCTATCTATCTCCTATCTATCTATCTATCTATCTATCTATCTATCTATCTATCTATCTATCATCTATCGTGTATATAGTAGCGGTAGTAGCCCCCAAGATAGGTCCAGTAGAGATGCCAATCTGACAAGTAGACAGAGGCAGCAGAATAGAGTCCCTTAGTATGACTAGTGTAGAACTTTCACCATGTATTCATAACTGAGAAAGTGGCATCAAGCTGTATGGGCACTAGAGGCAAGAATAGAAAGCCAGCCCTGCAGGAAGGTTACACAGGAACATATGATACAACTCAGCAGCCCACTCACTATATCTCATGCACATTCAATAACTGAAGTTCAGACAAGCAAAAATTAGATCACTGCACATCAATAACCATCTACCACAGCTACAGGGGAACTACAAATCTCAGACTAACCTAAACAATAATGTATGATCTATTTACCTAATTATCTATCTATCTCCTATCTATCTCCTATCTCCTATCTATCTCCTATCTATCTATCTCCTATCTATCTATCTATCTCCTATCTATCTATCTATCTATCTATCTATCTATCTCCTATCTATCTATCTCCTATCTATCTATCTATCTATCTATCTATCTACTATCTATCTATCTATCTATCTATCTATCTATCTATCTCCTATCTATCTATCTGTCTATCTATCTCCTATCTATCTATCTATCTATCTATCTCCTATCTATCTATCTATATCCTATCTATCTACCTATCTATCTCTATCTATCTCCTATCTATCTATCTATCTATCTATCTCCTATCTATCTATCTATCTATCTATCTATCATCTATTTATGTATCTATCTATCTATCTATCTCCTATCTATCTATCTATCCATCTATCCATCTATCTATCTGCCCATCCATAGCTAAATCTATTTATTATTCGGTCTCATATTTTCTATTTATATATTCTTACTACTATTAGTAATGTTTTGCAACAGGACATTATATAGATACAGAGATATATAGATAGAAAGAAAATAAATAAATAGATAGATTGATTTTATAAATGCTATAATCTATCCTATCACTCTCTATTTCTATCTATCTAGTTCTTTCTATTTCCTATACGGCATATATATATGTGAAGAGAGAGATAGAGAGTTATCTATCTATCTAATCGCTCCTATTCTATCCATATTATTTATATTACTATTATATGAAAATAAATTACTAACCTGGTCCTAGTTTTGTCTGTTCCTTAAAACTTAATGTAGCAAAATCCTTTATTGTTTTTTGTCCTATCAGTGTGTTATGTGAGGGATATAGAAACCAAACTAAGATTGTACCATAATAGAGATGAGAAGCTTACCAAATTATATTACTTACTAACGAGAGAGAGAGAGAGAGAGAGAGAGAGAGAGAGAGAATGGATGGATAATAGATAGATAGATAGATAGATAGATAGATAGATAGATAGATAGATAGGAGATAGATAGATGATAGATAGATAGATAGATAGATAGATAGATAGATAGATAGATAGATAGATAGATAGGAGATAGATAGATAGATAGATAGATAGATAGATAGATGATAGATAGATAGATAGATAGATAGATAGATAGATAGGAGATAGATAGATAGATAGATAGATAGATAGATAGATAGGAGATAGATAGATAGATAGATAGATAGATAGATAGATCATAAATAAATAAATAGATAGATAGATAGATATTATTAGAAGCAGTTATCCCTTATAATGAGTAGTATATAATGAGTAGTATATAATCAGTAGTATATAATAGAGCTATTATGGAGGGTGCAGTGTACCGGCGCTGTGCGGCCGCAGACACCTGTGTGCACTGTGCTGTAATGTACGCGGTATTGTGAGGGGACAGATGTACAGCGCGTCTCACCATTCTTCCTGCCACCGTTCCCAGTAGCTCCCAGTATCACAATGTTCCTCCCTGACCCCTCAGCTCCTCTCCTGTCACAATAACCAATTATCCTGGTGATAACTGACAACGGCCCCAGCTGCCACCGGCAACACCACCAGGGCTATCATCATCATCATCATCATCATCATCAACAACAACAACAAGAATCCGGAGGAGCTAACACTAACTACAAAATAATAATAATAATAATAATAATAATAATAATAATAATAATAATAATAATTACTACAGAAAGCTAACAAAAGTAGAAAACAACTACTACTATAACTCCAGCAGGTACAGCACTGGGAGGTAATACTGCTTATTCCTTACATGAGTACATCTATATCTCCGGGTTTCTCTATATTCCTGGATTTTGCTGGATTTGTCTATATACAACGTTTAAAACTAGAAAATAAGCGGAATCATTTTCTGAATATACAAAATAAATTAAAATATAGCGGGGAAAAAAATCATAAAATCTAGTAACTACAATAATTCTAGTACTGCAGTTATTGAGATATATATATATATATATATATATATATATATATATATATACAGTGTGTGTGTGTGTGTTTGTGTATATATATATATATATATATATATATATATATATATATATATATATATATATATA
Source organism: Dendropsophus ebraccatus (assembly GCF_027789765.1). Lineage (NCBI taxonomy): Eukaryota > Metazoa > Chordata > Amphibia > Anura > Hylidae > Dendropsophus > Dendropsophus ebraccatus. The sequence goes on along the minus strand of NC_091463.1, from coordinate 22,390,562 downwards.
TATATATACAGTGTGCATAAATATATATATATATTCTATATATATATATATATATATATATATATATATATTATAATTTCTGTGGCACGAACGAATAAAAACATTGCAGCAAACGAATTCAAATTCCAAATGAAAATAAAATCCCCAGTGCTGTGTGCGCAGCCCGAGCAATCCCTTCCATCCCAAGGTCATCTCCTCAGGCCTGGGGCAGCAGGACCCAGGGGCAGCCTCCTTACCTGCAGCGCCGGGGAAGCCGCACATCTCTGAGGACTTCTGGCTGGTGCTCCTCACCCTCTCCAGCAGCATGGTGCCCACTGCCCCTGGGATGGCCAACAATTGTCGCACACAACTTACAGCAACCAAAAAAGCTAGTGTGCGCCTCTAATGGCAGCCAGGGAGCATCATCCCCCTGCAGTCAGGTGAGCAGGTCTCTGGTCCACTGTAACAGAAGAGCTGCCTGAGCTGTCACTGAGATCCTGGGCTGTGACAGCTGCAGAGGTGGAGGTGTCAGTGACAGGTGGCACCCTGCTGGTCACTGATGGGGCAGCAGGGGTCAGTGACAGCTGGAGCACTCATACAGTAAAGTGCTGGGGGTGTTAGGGGTAAGAGGTAGTTAGTGGTAGCACTATATAGGAGTGGGGGCTATGATGGGTAGGTGGTCACTGGCTGGCTGGCTGCTCTGTAGCGTATGATGCTGCTGCCCTGCTGTCCCAGGGTGGAGTGATGCTGCAGGAGTAGTAGCTGATGGATGGGGGAGCAGGGGGCTGGCATCAGGTGACCTCTCTTTGCCTCCACTAAGCTCTTTAGCATAATAAAGCAGTGGTGGTCTCCTCCAGAATGAGGACATACCCATACACGTGTCTGGCCAGCACTGCACACAATGGCCTCCCAGGGACCCCGCGTCCGCTCATTGTCCTCATGCAAATGTCGCACTGTCGTTAGGATGCGCCTCTTTTGTCCAATACACAGAAGTAACAGAGGCCGCCATTGTCCCCAACTACTCAACCCCCAGCCCCATTCACTTGTGTGCAGGAAAAGGGCTGACACCAGGAGGGATTCCCACTCTGCTGCCTCCCCTGCCCTCACACAATGGCTGCTGCCTGCACCAGACCTGTTGCTGCTGGCTCATGGAGCCAGATAGAGCCTGATGGTGGCCACACAGCAGCACCGACCACCAGCAGAATCATTAGAATCGTATTATTATTATTATTATTATTATTATTATTATTATTATTATTATTATGTCATTGTTTTTGATTATTCTGAAATGTCGCACATCCCTCCCAACCACCGAGCTGTACCTTCCTTCCTTTCCTGCTGCCTCTTGTACTATAACGAATAACAAGTTCTCTCATCTTATTTCTATATTACATTCACAATGGATAAAGGGAGAAAGAAACTTTCATTCTAGAGATGTCTGCGACATAACCCGAATAAATAAAAAAATGGGGCATCACAATATTAGGCTACATGTCGTGTCTCAAAATGTAAGATATGGATATTGCCGAAATAGTCGCACTTGAATTATATAGCAGCTTAAGACTATGTCGCAAACGCTTTTGTTTTTTACTTTTTTTTTATCGATCCGTTTTTGTTCTGTTTTAACTTCCGTCTTTTCACCCACAAACAAACAAACAAAAACTGACTTTCTTGTTTAAAAGAAAAGGCATAAAAAATTAGATAAAATAACGACCGATGAATAATTACCAAACTTTTTTTTTTTTTTTTCAATTTGCTCTCGCAGGACTGTTAAATCAGCCGATTACAGCTGGAAAAAAGGGGTTAAAACGGTGCGGGAAGAGAATGAATAATTCCAGGGCGTCATCATTGTCTTGTGAAAAGAAATATTACACTGAGGATTTCAGTTATATTGTTTTATATCATCATTATAAAAACCATCATCATCATCATCAGGTTGATTATTACTGATTATCATCAATTATTATCTATCTATCTATCTATCTATCTATTATCTATCTATCTCCTATCTATCTATCTATCTATCTATCTATCTATCTATCTATCTATCTATCTACATATCTATCTATCTATCTATCTATCTCCTATCTATCTATCTATCTCCCATCTATCTATCTATCTATCTATCTATCTATCTATCTATCTATCTCCTATCTATCTATCTCCTATCTATCTATCTATCTATCTATCTATCTCCCATCTATCTATCTATCTATCTATCTATCTCCCATCTATCTATCTATCTATCTATCTATCTCCTATCTATCTATCTATCTATCTATCTATCTATCTATCTATCTCCTATCTATCTATCTCCTATCTATCTATCTACCTATCTATCTATCTATCTATCTCCTATCTATCTATCTCCCATCTATCTATCTATCTATCTATCTATCTATCTATCTCCTATCTATCTATCTATCTATCTATCTATCTATCTATCTATCTATCTCCTATCTATCTCCCATCTATCTATCTATCTCCCATCTATCTATCTATCTATCTATCTATCTATCTCCTATCTATCTATCTATCTATCTATCTATCTCCCATCTATCTATCTATCTATCTATCTATCTATCTATCTATCTATCTATCTATCTCCTATCTATCTCCCATCTATCTATCTCCCATCTATCTATCTATCTCCCATCCATCTATCTATCTATCTATCTATCTATCTATCTATCTCCCAACTATCTATCTATCTCCCATCTATCTATCTATCTATCTATCTATCTATCTCCTATCTATCTATCTATCTATCTATCTATCTATCTATCTATCTATCTATCTCCTATCTATCTATCTATCTATCTCCCATCTATCTATCTATCTATCTATCTATCTATCTATCTCCCATCTATCTATCTATCTATCTATCTATCTCCTATCTATCTATCTCCTATCTATCTATCTACCTATCTATCTATCTATCTCCTATCTATCTATCTCCCATCTATCTATCTATCTATCTATCTATCTATCTATCTATCTATCTCCTATCTATCTATCTATCTATCTATCTCCTATCTATCTCCCATCTATCTATCTATCTCCCATCTATCTATCTATCTATCTATCTATCTATCTATCTATCTATCTATCTATCTCCTATCTATCTATCTATCTATCTATCTATCTATCTATCTATCTATCTATCTATCTATCTCCTATCTATCTATCTATCTATCTATCTATCTATCTATCTCCCATCTATCTATCTCCCATCTATCTATCTATCTCCCATCCATCTATCTATCTATCTATCTATCTATCTATCTATCTATCTCCCAACTATCTGTCTATCTATCTATCTCCTATCTATCTATCTATCTATCTATCTATCTATCTATCTATCTAACTATCTATCTCCTATCTATCTATCTATCTATCTATCTATCTATCTCCTATCTATCTATCTATCTATCTATCTATCTATCTATCTATCTATCTATCTCTGATGCTCCTGTATGTGTGTCCCTTGGCTGAGCAGCACTTAGCAGACATGGGCCGGGCTCAGGTGTTTTGCAGACACTGGATGGCCGGGCTCATGTATTATTAGTGAGGTGTCACCCATAGACAATGGCCGCAGTATCAGTAACAATAGCGGAGGCATCTGCAGCTCTGCTCCCTCTCCTCTATGGGAGACTAGAATAAATCCAACATTGTGCACACTGGGAGATTATGGACGTTTTTCCCTGGTAACCCCATGTCTGCCGTCTGGGAGATGAAGGGGTTAAGACTGATGTGATCTATCACCATGTAATACAATAGGAAATAATGTATGTACTGGTTGTTATACCTCAGCCGGCAACCTGTAGCTGTATACTATATAATATCATGCTATATAAGTACAACAATAGTTCCCATACCCTATCATTACTGTATAGTAGCTATTCTATAGGATAATAGATGTAGCTGAGCTGAGTAGGTTTGGTCACTATGTATTTCCCTTTATTATAGCAGACGTATAGCATGAGCCAGTATCAAATATATACCAGATATAATACAGCAGAACTTTCCTTATTGTATAATTACAATGGGATCTAGTTTACTTCTATAGTAATGGTTACTGTAAAGTGGGGTCGCAGCTGTTGCAAAACTACAACTCCCATCATGCTATTATATCTGAAGGTTAGATCGAAGGATCTACAAGTGACCAGAATTGTGTGATGTTCCTGGTATGTAGTGGTTATACCCACCTGTAGTATCTGTCATGGTATGTAGCGGTTAGTACCTACCTGTAATGTCTGTCCTGGTATGTAGTGGTTAGTACCTACCTGTAATGTCTGTCCTGGTATGTAGTGGTTAGTACCTACCTGTAGTGCATGTGATAAGTAGTGGTTAGAACCTACCTGTAGTACATGTGATAAGTAGTGGTTAGTACCTACCTGTAGTGCATGTGATAAGCAGTGGTTAGTACCTACCTGTAGTGCATGTGATAAGTAGCGGTTAGTACCTACCTGTAGTGCATGTGATAAGTAGCGGTTAGTACCTACCTGTAGTGCATGTGATAAGTAGTCGTTAGTACCTAGAGTGGGCCAAGAAAAGAGAAATGTAAAACATGGGGGCAAAGGCTCACTAATGCACATTGGAAACAAAGACTGATATCACAGAAGGACTACTAGAGCAGAAATGGCCTTGCTGTACATGATAGAAATAAATCATTACACATCGGGGCATTGCCTAATGTGCATAGGATTCCATATGTAAACCAGCATGCCTGTGCTGATCTGTGCCATCCACCCATACCAACAATGGGCACATGAGCCTCACTACTGGAGCCTGTACAATAGAGATGAGTGAGTAGTGAAATATTCGACTTTCGAGAATTCGAATCGAATAGGCACCGATATTCGACTATTCGAACGAGTATTCAATCCCATTATAGTCTATGGGAAAAAAATTTGCGGCACTTGGAAATCAAAATTCGACCACTTGGAGGTCACCAAGTCCGCCATGAAACCTCCCTAAACGATGCAAACACCTCTGGAATGACACTGTGACATCAGGGGGAGCATGCCTGGGTGCACCTAACACCCCAAAATCGCAGTATAATGCCACTCTCTGCAGTTGCGAAGGAAAAATATTTGCGAACGCGTTCCGAACATTTATGGCAATGTTCACACATTTCGTTCGTATTTCTTGTGCAGCGTTACATACATGATTCCAATGTGCGTCCGCAGAGCGTCATGGTATTCACGCGTATCACACGTAATGCTGTACGAACGTTACTGGAACAGTATGTATCACGTGCCTTTTTCTGGGCTACTGGAACAATATGTATATGTATCACGTGCCTTTTACTGGGCTACTGGAACAATATGTATCACGTGCCTTTTACTGGGCTACTGGAACAATATGTATCACGTGCCTTTTACTGGCCTACTGGAACAATATGTATCACGTGCCTTTTACTGGGCTACTGGAACAATATGTATCACGTGCCTTTTACTGGGCTACTGGAACAATATGTATCACGTACCTTTTACTGGGCTACTGGAACAATATGTATCACGTGCCTTTTACTGGGCTACTGGAACAATATGTATCACGTGCCTTTTACTGGGCTACTGAAACAGTATATATCAGGTGCCCTTAGTGGGCTACTGGAACAATATTTATAACGTGCCCTTAGTGGTGTTAAACAGGGACACTATGCCTGGCAGTAGCCCCCATGTTACCTCTGGTCACCAGTCTTCCTATTCCTATTGTATCCGGCAGGTGTGTTCCTGGCTTCTCTCCATGTCTGATTATATAATTATAGCTGTTATAATTGATCTGCGTAATCTGCAGAATCTCATTACTTCTTCTGTGAGAGGATTACAGATTATTAATATCAGATTAGAGGAGAGATACATTATGAGCCCAGGGATCCTATTGTCTATGGAGGGAAGTGCTCCAGACTGCATGGAAGCCTATGGTGACCAGGATGGAGGCGCCTCCACACTATGGTCCCTGCCTTAAAGGGGGATTCTGTGTATAGGTGAGTATAACTGGTAATCTTGAGATAACCCCTTTAAGGCCATTTGTAGAATAGTAATATCTCACATATCTACTCATATCAGTGAAGGTCGGAGGAGTTCTATGTTAATGAAACTGTATTGCAGACACCTCCACATTGAAATCACCAAGAAGAAAACCTTGTGGAATGATGGAAATCACGGGATGGATAGACATGATAATCATATGCAAATAATAAAAAAAGGGAAACTAAATATTCACAACATCTCGATATATTCAGCATTAGGTATGAGCACTATGTACCAGGGACCCGCCTTGGCACTCCATCAGCCAGAATAATAATGGTTGTCTACGGAATCATTTGCCACGCTGAATGTGTCTGGTCACGCAAATCATCCAGATCCCCTACTGGGGGAGACCCTGCAGGTGCCGACCAATGACGTATGGAGTATACATGAGCTAAGCTAGAGCGCACTGCAGTTCCTCCAAACCTGAATTTGAAGCTGGAGAAGTTGGATGCAGCCCTAAGGCTGCCTGGATAACATGTATATTGTCATCGGCCGTCAGCTATATCTATGTCTTCCAGGACTCCCTAGAAATCTTGAGAATGTCAAGGAACTTAATAACAAATTACATTAGTAAGTTGCTGAATGTTTAAAAAAATTGTTTAAAACCTAAATCATAAATTCACACAGGCAATGGGCAGCATAGACCACATTTTGGACTATAAAGAGGTTCTTAAAGGGGGACTCTGGTTAAGAAAGATTTAACCCTATTCAATCCCCACCCATATTCTAAGCTTGTGTGTAGTAGGTTTCTATTACGTGAATTGGTCTGTTTGTCTGCAGCACATCCTAACACCCTGAAGCTGCTGAAAAACCTCACCTCCTGGTCCACTCTGTCACCACTCCTCTGTCCCCCCCCCCTTCTGAGACAAAAATCACGTTTTTTTTTTCTTCTGTTGCAAGGCAAGCTGTTACACCTCATCTGTAAGCCATCACTTACAAAACACAGTGATCACCTGACCAACCAACAGCCTCTCCTGAGTAGTATAGGGGAAAGGAGACACTGTTGTTTAATTTCTCTCTTATCTCTCTATGTAGCTGAATAGATAGACACTGTGTACTGTGCAAAGCAGAGGCAAATCAGGTCAGTGGTGGGCAGTTACTAAAGACAGGGATGGGTAGCTGGTAGTGATGTGCAATGCATGCTGGGAGATGTAGTTTCCCGGCCAGGTGCCATAATGTAAAACTGGGATCATTTATAAAAGTCTTAATCTGGCGCTAGGAGCAGCGTAGACAAGTGGGAAAGGTGTTAAACGATCGGTGAGTGCACCTATATGATTTTTGTGTGTTTAATCTTTTTTTGTGAGGTCACTGGTGTTTTCCTTTAAGATTATGATCATGCAGTGTTTTAATTTCTGATGAACGTTCACTTTTGTATTAAAGAGGATCTCTATAGAGCTGAGCCAGCTTTGAGCATTCGGCATTTGATTGGTGGTGGCCGCAAGAAATGAGCACATTTACAGTAATAAAGTAAAACGCTTAATTATTTCTGCAATCGGCTTATCAGCCTGCCTTCATTTAACTGACTGCCGCTCCTCCCCAGGTGCTGGGAAAAGCTGGATCCAGTCCTGGGGAAACTTCTCCTAATTTATCCAGGACTGGATCCAGCTTTTCCCAGGACCCATGGAGGAGCAGCAAATGGTTAAATGGAAGCAGGCTGATAAGCGGATTGCAGAGATAATAAAGCGCTTTACTTTATTACTGTATATTCGCTCATCTTAGTGGCTGCTGAAGTTGGACGCAGCCCTAGAGAGTCCTGGAAAACATGGATACAGCCATACACTGCCACCATGTTTTCTAGGTAGCCTTAGGGCTAAATGCAACTTCAGCAGCCAGTTGTAATCTATGGTGAATCAGCAGTAAGTGTTTAATTATCTACAGCACCACCAAAGGCTAAACGGAGTATTACATATTACCCATTTAAGTTAATATAATGTGCAGATGGGTTGGGTCCTCCAGAGTAAGATGTTGGATAACAGATAAATATGCCGCACCATGACCTTCCCCTTGCAACAACATCCCCCTGCCATCTACCTGTGCACCAAAACTTGTCTGGGAGAACCTGGCCTAATAGGGGAGGCAGGGACAGAGATAGTAAATTCCCTGCAGCAACTCTTCATGGAGGCATTAATAAGGTAGTGGAAAACCTTCGGCCCTCTGGCTGTTGAAAAACTACAATTCTCATCATGCCTGGATAGTCAAAGCTTTGCCTCTACAGGCATGATGGGAATTGTAGTTTTTTTTTTAACACCAGGGGAGACACCAGTTCCCAAACTTTGTTACACTACAAACATTGGACACAGGGGGCGCTGGCTTTTGATTTAAATCTCTTCCAGTTATACTTACAACTATACTGTCCAGATGGGGAAATTGTTGTACGTGCAATTCTCCATTGTGTAAGGGAAGGTTCAACACAAGTGATTGCAGCTCCGAAGGATTAACGCAGACATTTTGGGTACTTACAGTTTACACAATTTCAACCCACACAAAGCAATATAAACCCAGCAACGTCCATCATCACAATAAATTTACCAGAAACTGACAGCTAGCCAGTTGCTGTGGACAATATCACTGTTGTGCGTTGCTATCATTTCCATATATATCTGTCTGCGTTGCTGCGGGAAGTGGCATGGAGCTAATACATCAGCAGATGGCCGCCTGTTACTTACTTCACCCCCCACCTTTTATTTAACTCCAACTAAACAAGACACAAGATCTGTGATGAGTATGTGTACTGTGCCCCCTCCCCCGTCTGCCCTCCATAACACATTTATAATACGCAGATTATAGCACCGGATCAGCTCTGGTGAACCACAGGTAATGCTACACTTAAAGGAGAAGTCTAGGTTTCATGTATCTATTAAGGAATTCTGTTGTACAAGATTCTAAAAATATGGTACTATTCTTACTGAAACAGCGCCACACCTGTCCATGGGTGGTATCTGGTATTGCAGTTTGGGTCTATTTGAGTAGGGCTGGGCTGCAATGTCTCTCTCTTCTGCCAATTTCTATGTAGGCTTATTGCAGGGGTGCAAATGTTATTGCTGCTGTGAGGCCAAGTCTTACAGGGTACTCCTCCAGGCCCTAGTAATTGTTCTCCTCAACAGTGTTTTAAAAAGAGGGTATGTTGCTCAGGAACTCCATCTCAGACCAGGTTCACACTACAATTGTTCCTTCCAAGGTATAAAGTTTACAACACCTCAAAATGGGCTGATGATGTACACACAAGTATATATATATTTAATGACCAGGCCCAGACTGACAATGTGGTGTACCGGGCAAATGCCCGGTGGGCCTACCAGATTGTGGGCTGCAAAACTAATAATTAAGATTGTGAGAAACGCTTCTGCCAGACACTTTACTGTTACAGATGTTAGCAGCATCCACACATCAAATGCTCCAAATGTAATTATGAGCTATGTTTTGTCCATTGAACTCAGTGGGGCCTGTGCCTGTCTGTGCTCATATACATCAACAAACTGTCGATTGCCTGGGGATGCCTATGCATAAGTGCCTGGGACGACACAATTAAGCAACCTATCTCGCAGCTAATGACATCAGAGAAAGTCCAGCCAGTATCTCAAGAGGTGAGAGAGACTTCTCCTTTCCAGTGGTGATCCAGGATATAACAAAACATAGCTGCTTTCTTCTAAAAACAGCACCACTCTTGTTCTCAAGTTGTTTGTGGTATTACAACTCAGCTCCATTTTTTTCCATGGAAAATAGCTGCAATAACCAATACACACTGAGGACAGGGGTGGCACTGTTTCTCTCCACATTTTTCTAATCCTGGATAACCCCTTTAAGGCTTACATAACCACCATCGTTGATTATTTTCACCGTCATAGTGTACCTATGGTTAAACTGAAATGGCAGAGCTCGGAGCGGGAAGCGTTTCTCTCTTATATTACACATGGAGGGGGAGATTTATCAAACTGGAGTAAAGTGAAACTGTCTCAGTTGCCCCTAGCAACCAATCAGATTCCACCTTTCATTCCTCACAGACTCTTTGGAAAATGAAAGGTGGAATCTAATTGGTTGCTAGGGGCAACTGGGCCTGTTTCACTTTACACCATGTTTGATAAATCTCCCCCAGAATGTATAACAAGATATATAAACTACGGATCTATTATATGGCGCCAAATCACAACCTGAAAGCAAAAGATCAACACGAAGAACATTGATTTTTTTAAAAAACTTTTATTAACAAGATGGATCCATTTTATACATTTGTTTTTTTTTTTTTGGGGGGGGGGGGGGGAAGTTTAGGAAGTTCTCAGAACTGAAGTTAAGATGGCGGGGGGAGATATATTTGGTTATAAACAGTAGATTCAAACTGGGTTTCAAGCAGGGACCCTCCTCTTTTTTTTTTAGCAAGGGCTGCACGGACATAGTTAGAGATGTCTGTTCAGCCCTTGCCCTTAAACTGTATACATTACCTCTCCGTGCTCCCGGTGTTCTGCCCTCTGCTCGCTTCCCAGAGCCGCCACTGTAGCTTCAGAGTGGGTCTCTGAACTGACAGGCTGCTCAGCCAATCACTGGATAGGACCACCACGGCCAGCGATTGGCTGAGTGGCCTGTCAGTTTGGAGACCCGCTCAAAAGCTACACCGGCGGCTTATGGAAGCGAGCAGAGGGCAGAACACCGGAAGCGTGAAGGGGGAATGTATACAGTTTATTATTTTCTTTTACACAGTCATCAGCCATGCACTGCTATTACAAATAGCAATGCGTGTCCATCGGCCGATGATTTTAGGTCAGGACCAAAAGGAACGATCAGCCAATGACCGTTGTCTTTATTATATGGCGCGATAATCAGATGATTCGCTCCGTGTAATAGGGCCCTTAAAAAAACAGGTCTACTTTCCTCTAGAAACATCACCTCTCCAGTCCTCAGTTTGGGTGTGGAGTTCTGCAGCTCAACTGCACTGAAGTGAATGAAACTGTAATACCACAGACAACCTGAGGACAGAGGTGGCGTTGTTTTGGCAAGAAAATAGCCGTGCTTTTTCTAATCCGAAAAGCCCCTTTAAGATGTATGAGGCAGTCAAGGTTCCATTGTGAATGGGTGCTATGGACATTGACATGAACCATTGAGCTCTATTTTACTCACTGTATATGGATATAATCAGAATATAAAGTTGTTACTTATTTATTTTGCCTATTTTACACTGATCCTCAGGTACAGACTATGGGGAAGACTGATCCCACTAGGGGGTATCCGTACACCAAACAGTGTGTTGTATTATGATATTTGAAAGCGGCATTATAGGAGGAAACATTCAACAAGCAGAACTGTGAAAATAGGGGAGATTTATCAAACATGGTGTAAAGTGAAACTGGCTCAGTTGCCCCTAGCAACCAATCAGATTCCACTTGACAGAGACCTCACAGACTCTTTGAAAAATGAAAGGTGGAATCTGATTGGTTGCTAGGGGAAACTGAGCCAGTTTCACTTTACACCATGTTTGATAAATCTCCCCCATTTTCACAGTTCTGCTTGTTGACTGTTTCCTCCTATAATGCCGCTTTCCAATATCATAATACAACACACTGTTTGGTGTACGGAAACCCCCTAGTGGGGTCAGTCTGGATCACCAGGGCCCCAGTCCAGGCTCTGGCACAGTAATGGGCCCAATGATCCAGTGAAAAACAATGGAGCGTGGAGACAACTGTTTCTTGTGTAATAAATACTAGTGATAATACATCATATACACAATGAGAACATCATAGATCATAGTGCAATTCACAGTGGACATGGAATGTTCTGTATGAAGGCATCTCCTCTGGGGGGTCTAAGAAACCTCACCCCAACCTAAATAGATTCAGTGAAGACATTGCTAGGATTTCAGCTCTAACCTGCAGAATAGTGAATGCAGCTCTGGAGTATAGTACTGTAACTGAAAGTCAGTTCAAGTAATGCAATGTATATATAAAGTTACTAAACTCTGAATGTAGATGATTTCTCTCAGTATATTGGTGTTTATATGGTAGACAGAGGGGTTGTCTAGAATTAGGAAACTTCCCTTTAAAAGACAGCAGCACACCTGTCATGGGTTGAGACTGGTACCGCGGCCTGGCTCCCCTGGAGTGAACAGAGCTGACTGTAGTACTACACAGAGCTTAAAGGGAATCTGTCAGCTTTGTATCATGCTCACAGTTACAGAGATTGCAAATATCCATTTTACCTCCATGTCAGCTAATACCTATCTCTTACCTGATGGCTATTTGCAAAGGTTTAAAATCATGTTTTCCTTCCAAGCTCCATAGTTGTAGAGGCCGGGCTGACCTGCAGCATGCATGCCTCCTTCCACCCTGCTCTGCAAGATTGATGTAGAGTGTGGAGCATTGTAGAATATGTAGAGCAGAGAGGGGGTGTGCATGCTGCAGCTCAACACGGCCTTGAGCTTAGGAATCAATTTTATGTGGCTGCATTACCCCTTTAAGGACAGACGTGGTGCTGCAGTTTTGTAGAAAGCAACCAGTGTTCCAATCCTGGACAACCCCTTTAAGATATAATAGCAATCATTTTCTACAAAAAAATAACGCTGCCATTCCTATGCTGGCAACTGAAGAATATGTCTGTTTCCATAATGGCATCTGTCTGACAGTACAAATTGTTATCATGTATTAGATCAATCACAATGGCAGCAATAATCATTCACTGAACAGATGAAACCGCCCTCAGAATGGAGGAAGTTAGGAAATCACAATGTAACACTTTGTAATCCAACAAATACCTTCCCTGAGGGTCCCTGAGTCCCCTCCGCACACAAGGCAGAGCACGTGCAAACCTTTAATCCAGTGTTTTCTCATTGAGGACAATAATAATTACACAGCACAACTTCCTTGGGTTAAGCTGGGGATTTGGCTAAATGAGCTAATACTATGGCCATTCTGGTACAAAAAATACAGAAATACATTCAAGAAGGAGCTGAGCCCCAGGATGTCATACAACCCAACCGCAAATAAAGGCCAGTTTACACAGAGGTCACCCATTGGTGGAGGTCTGCCTCTGCCACACTGCAGGCAAGATGGGTATAGGCATTAATTTTTATATAAAGGCTTCCCATGGAACAAAGGACTCCAGAATAGATAAATCCTATCATGTCATATCAAGTGCAGGGCCTGTGGGGGCGGGACATAACACAGGGAGTCAAATTACACCAAAGAGAGAGTGTTATGCCCCGCCCCTGAGGACCAGCACCAAGTATTCTATCGTTTATCTGTTTTATCCACAGCGCTTCTTTAAGATTTCGGTTTCTAACCGTAACTGAGAAAAAAATGACCCCTGTTATAACTCATTTAATGGACTGTCAATCACTATTGTATGGTTGGGGCCTGTGGTGGGCAAGATGACAGATTGTTAAAAGCAAAATTCACCTAAAATCAGAAAACAACATTGTGTAGATCATGCAACAGGCATCAAACACCATTAAGAAGGTTAGAGATTGGCACTGAATTAAAATATCTGTAAAATACAATTAGGCTTCTGTCTATAGCACCGCTGCCCCATCAGATGACATATTCTGACATATGAGAAGCTAATTTTAGATGGATTTTCCCTTTAACTGCCCACTGGGCTTAAGCTGTTAAGTACAATTAGAAAAACAGCGCCACCATTGTCCATGGGTTGTGCCTGGTATTGCATCTACTTGAAAGAACTGCAATATCAGACACAGACCATGCACAATTTGCTTCTGGGGAAAAAAACCAAACCCCTCCTTATTTTCTAACCCCATATGTGTCCCATAAACCATCTCCCCATAGAAGTCAATGTGCACATAATTTGCTTTTTAATAGGTGTTGCAATTAAAATGGACCATACACAGCAGGTCCAGGAATTGAGGCGTCCGTAATGGGTCTTCCAGATGTGTATGGCTTTGACCAACCTGGGTAAAGCTGAGGTTGAACAGTGCTGGCCTGTGTTTCCATAGAGGCAGAAAAGACTCCAGTGCTGGCATTATGGACCAACACCATTGGTCATTAAGGTAAGCCTATCCCAAAAATGTGCAACGCCAATAGTGAAAAAGTTTCAGGCCCAAGGCTTGTGTAAAACCAGCATCAGTTCCTCTGCAGCAGCACAATTTCAAGGAACAAAAAGGCATAAAAATGTGTATTCAAGGAGGTTGTAAGAGATTAAAAAATATTTTTCCCTATAGGTCACATGTAGTATTGCAGCTCTGTCCCATTCATGTCAATAGGGCTGAGCTGTAATACCACATCCAGTCTACAGCGACTCTTACATTTTATCTCATACAACCAGTTTTCAACACACCCGAATACATATTTCCCTGATCACATATACATATAATAAACCAATTAGTACAAAAGAACTCTCGGGAGTCAAAATGGTCAATTGGAGGCTTAAAAAAAAAAAAAAAAAAAAAAAAAAATTAAATAAAAAACAAACACATAATAAAATTATACATAGGGTCGGTTATACCTGATTTTCCATCTTCTTGACCGAACTCTGAAAAAAAAATACATGATCATTAAAAATAAGGAGGAGGTGATGTAGAGAACCACACATAGGCTCATGTCTATGTTGGAGAAGCCAAGACTCAGAAAGCTGACGGACACCTTGCCGCCATCCTGTTGGTTGGAGCCTTTTCCCATTTCAATGGGTTTTTGTACTAATTTGTTCATGAAGTCTGGTCTAACAATTGGCTTCTTTCTGGGGTCTGCGCCTCCTCCGGGATCTTTGGCGTGAAGGTCGTTGTTTCTTCCATCTTCTGCTGCTTCGTGCCCATCACTGTTAGGATCAGCGTACTGTAAGGAGATTTCCTTGGCGCTGTAGTGCCGCTTGAGGAAGGCGAGGACTTCCTTCTCGTTCCAGTTATGGAGCCCATTTATCTCCTCATGACAGGCCGGGCACAGGTCAGGCGTGGGCCACTCTACTTTGGGGCTTTTGGGATCCTCACTTGGAGCGCCTATAAAAAGAAAGGTGCAGGGAAAAATATAAATTAATATATAATTAACCAAGATCACATACATGTAACAAATTCTGCAAACCTTTGTTAGAAGGTGAAAATAAACTGAGATCACCAAGAATCAGGAGTGATCGACTAGTGATCAGTTCTCCTACAGCACCACCACAGGAGAAATGAGGCATTACACCAACCTCCTTCTGGGTCCTCCAGAGAGAGAGAGGGAGTGATCAGGTCTGTTCCCCAACCCTGTAAGTTTTCAACAAGCACCTTGGCATCACTTACTGATGGCTTTCAGCAAAATCTGTCCCACAAAAAGTTACCATAGACCAGACCTGCCATGGTCTCCTATACAGAAAGCTACACACAGCAGCTGTGGGTGCACTGACCAATACTGCATATATGTTGGGGCACTGCTGTGACTACAATGAAGTAGGGATGATCTTTTGATTGGTGTCATATACATAGGGCACACATTTTCAGCACATGGGCCGGACTGGTTAAGCAGTATGTATGATCCGTTCGGGCAGGCACTAGGGATCTTACACATTATCCCCCCTCTATTCTCAATACTGATGCTGTATCAGCTTTTATAAAAAAGCTTTCGACTCTGAATGCAAAAATAAAAAAAAATTCCATCCTCCTTATCTGGGAGCCCGATGTTCGATTGCCATTATTTATGCATTTAATAGCAAGTAACATAGAAAAAAATATCCCCACCTCTAGTAAATCTCCTTCACACACAGCGCAGATATAAGCACATATTATAATCGTACATCTCTGTCCTCCTAAGACGCCAAACCGTACAGCAATGAATCATGTCCCCGGATGAAGGCGCACAGCCGGCGACACTCATTATCCTATCATCAGTCAGCATTCATTGTGAGCAGAGCAAAAATACAGAAAGTAAAGACCCCACAGTCACTGACTGGCTATGTGTGCACTACAGCGCCCCCCACTGTCACCTGAGCCTGACTGCTTTATGAAACAGGAGGCAGTACAGGAAACAAATATGCACAGGTGACAGTGCAGAGGAAAAAAGAAGAAGCACAGGAGACACAGCGGTGGTGGTGGGGCATGGAGGACAGTGTAGGGAGGGAGAGAAAATACACAGGTGACAGAGCAGAGGTAAAAAGAAGGACCAGGAGATGGGGGGGGGGGGGGAGAGGCACAGGTGACACTGCAGTGGGGCACAAGAGACAGTGCAGGGAAAAAGAGAAGAGGCACAGGAGACAGGAGGCGGTGGGAGGGGAAGAAGAGGCACACAGGACACTGCAGGGGGAAAAAGATGACCCACAGGTGAGTGCAGGGGAGAAAAGAAGCACAGGTGACAGTGCATAGGGGGAGAGGCACAGGTGACGGGGGGGGAGTCACAGGTCACAGGTGGAGGGGAGAAAAAACAAAGGCATAAGTAACAGTGCTGCGGGGGGGGGGGGCATAAGTGACAGCATGGGGGGGGGGGGAGGCATAGGTCACAGTGCAGGGGAAAAAAGAGGAACGGTGACACTGCTGGAGGCAGGTTAAGATGAGGCACAGGAGACAGCGCAGGGAGAGGTAAGATGAGGAATAGGTGACAGTGTAGGGGGAAAAAGCTGAGGGGGGCGTAGAGGCACAGGTGACGGTGCGGGGGGGGGGGGGGTTCATCGACTACAGGTTAAAGTGCAGGGGTGGAGAGAGACAGGTGCTTATGTGGAGGGTTATGAGGCACAGGTGACAGCGCACAGGAAAAAAAGAAAAGGCACAGGTAACAGTGCAGGGGGGGGGCACAAGTGACAGCGCAGGAAGAGGCACAGGTGATATCGCGGGGGGTAGGGGGGGAGAGGAGCAGGTGGAAAAAAAAAAAAAGAAGAGGAACAGTTGACAGTGCAAGAGGAAAAAGCAGAGACACAGGTCACAGTGCAGGAGTGCCCCAGAATTCTCAAATTTCCCAAAATATTCTTTGTAAATGGCCTGTACAGAAGCATATCTGTATACAGAGACATATGATACGAATGCAGCAGTGAGATGATTTATGTGCAAGGAACAGACTGAGGAAACAGCCGAGAATAATAGAATGAAAACTAAAAACCATCTAAAGCAGCCTGTTCTGGTGTGTGAACAGTAGGGGGAGCTCTAATGGAACCAGAGTGGATGTAACATCATCATGTGCTGAGAACTCAAGCACGACAGTATAATAAATACCACATGCACAGTAAATTGTATACCGTATACCAGGACCCTATCTGTGGCTGCATAAAGTAGGCACTAGCTTTTACCAGATCCTAAAAACTTGTAATGATCCAGCATTTCTCTCCAAGAATTTACATCTTTATTTACAATTCAGCAAAAACATGTTGGAATAAAGTCCAAAAGTGCTAAATCCTATGAGGTTACACGTTTTACTCTCTAAAGTGCAAACCACTGTGACAAACATGCAAAAGTGAAAGCCAAAGCAGACCTATCAACAGCTGGGTAAGTGGTGTACAAGGCTTATAAAACAAGGCTTACAACTTAAAGGAGATATACCAAGATTAAAAGGCATCTTTTATCCAAGTGTTAGGGCATATCTATCTGGGTGTGACCACTGGGATTCACACCAATCACAAGAATGGAGGTCACTTGTCCACCAAATGATTGGTGTAGCGGAGCACATATGCGGCCATCGCTCCATATCCTGTCTATGGCCGTGTTCCTCACTCCAGCTCTCAAGGCCCGCTAACAGGTCAGGCTTAAGGATTTCCCATGCAATTCTAAAGACGGCTGGGGGTCCTAATGGCTGACTCTAATAATCAGACACTTATCACTTATCCTGGGGAGTTATGGGAAAACCCCTTAAAAACAGTCTCTACTCACCTGCCAGTCTCTTATTGACCAAGTTGTGCTTCCTCCACAGCCAGAGCACCGCCTCATCCGATGTCTTCACGCTGTCCACCGACTCCTTCGCCATGGCTTCAAAGTGCTGGGCACATTCGCGGCATCCGAAAAATTCCCTGATATATCGTCTCATGGTTTTCAGCACCGCCTGAGCGTCGCCTTCAAACTCTACAAAAAAAAATAAAAATAAATAAAGTTATCCTAAGGATTTGTCATACAGCAGACAAGACAGTACATAGAGAGATAAATCTATGGCCACTACATACAGACTCGTGTAAAGAAAAAATGCAGTCCCTGTTGGATTAAAAGAATAGGTTAATACATCATTTCTATTGGAGCATACAGTGTATACAGCAAGTATGCAGCCCAGGTGTCTCCATGGTCACAGACTACAAACAAATTATGCATAGTCAGATTTTTCATCTGTGAGGCCCCCTTCACACGTCCGGAAAAACCACCCGGATTTCCTATCAGGAAATCCGGACGGATTTCTGGACCCATAGACTTTAATTAGTCACGGACACCCATCCGGATTCTTCCGGAAGGGTGTCCGTTCCGGAAAATAGATCCGGAAAAAATAGGACATGTACTATATTTGTCCGGAATTCCGGCCCGGACGCCCCCATAGAAGTCTATGGCAGCGCCGGAATCCCGGGATTCCGGATTGGTAAGAGCCCGCTGGCACCCCTGCTCGCAGCCTGCCCCGAGCTCACCGCCCGACCTCCGCACCCTCCCTGGGGTCCGATGATGCCGCCCGACCAGGTGATTCTCTACCGCCTGCCCGCCCCCCCCCCCCACCCCGATGGCCTGAGAGAGCGCCCTCCCCACTACCCCCCCTCCCTCTCCCCAAATCTCACTGGTGGTCCCCGACCCCTGCGCTGATCGGCAGGCCACCGGGACTCCTTACCAGAACCCGCCCCGCCTGATGATGCCGCGCGACCGCAGCAGGTTCCCCCCTGCAGACTCACCACCTGCTTCCTCTGTACCGCTGTCCCCGGCCTCCAGCGCTGACCATCGCCCACCGGGACTCCTCACGCCAGGTGATGCCGATCGGCCAGCTCCCCGGGTCAGGTGAGATCAAACGCCCCCCCCCGGCTTCCAAACTAAAACTCCCACCATGACCTGCTGACAGGGCATGATGGGAGTTGTACTTCCTGTGCCCATCCAGCTTGCAGAGCTACAACTCCCACCATGCCTTGCTGACAGGTCATGATGGGAGTTGTACTTCCGCAGCCTGTGGCCACCCAGGTTGCAGAAATACAACTCCCACCATGCCTTGCTGACAGGTCATGATGGGAGTTGTACTTCTGCAGCCTGTGGCCATCATGTCCTATTTTTTCTTCTCATCAGGAAATCCTGAAGGTTTTTCCTGATTGTTTCCTGAAGGTAAAAACGGATTACTGTCAGGAAATCCTGATACTTTCCTGATGACATTTGAGGCCTCCTGATCAGGATTTCCTGACAGTAAAAACTGACATGGACGTGTTAATGGGGCCTGAGACTTTAGAATAGGGGCAGATAGAAGAGAGAAACATGTGCCAGTCTAGTAGTAGCAGCTAGAGGCATTTTCACTTTGGAGGTAAATGAAGCAGGCATAATATTATTACAGATCAGTAAAGCAATGAATGTGCAGAGTTACCCTTTATGTAGTGTGGTTATAACCCAGTCCTTTGTGATTGCCTCTATTCAGGTAGCTCTGATGCGGAGCACCCCAGTGAGGCAATACAATGTGCAACATCATACTACAGTGCCATAATGGCCAGGGCTGGCACATGCAGCGGGCAGCTTGTCTTCCACCTAATGGCTTGGCACGATGCCACTGCCCACTTTACACAAATCAATATTTAACACTGTTGCAGCAGTAATGTTTTGCTGAGTCTTATCAGGAATGGACGAGGGAAAGCCGAGCTGGACCAAGGGGATCAGGATTCCAGAACGGAGGTGTGGGTTTCAGCACAGACAAAATAGGTTTGATTGAAGAGATAGGGAGATGGCAAGCTGGAGGCATGAATGAGGGACTGTGGCAGGCACAATGTTCTGTAACACCTGCTGGAATACTGCCCACTGCCATACAATCCCTGGGAGCCGGGCATCAGTTATGTGAAAACACAATATGCAAAAATCAGCCAAATCCATGACAGAGAGCAGAGCCAGAAGCAGACAGTGCCATACATCTTGTAGTGGCCATGCTTGGTTACTGCAGGAACCCAGGAACACAACCACTACACAATGTACAAAACAAGGAGGGCATCACATCTCTGAAAAACAGCTAACCAGTGAGGTGCTGGGTCTCGGACCCCCACTAATCAATTATCGATGGCCTATCCTAATGATAGACCATCATTTAAAATCTTAGAAAACTGAATTAACGTTTATATGGATTGTTTCAGATGAGAAAAATATGGCTGTTTGTTTTTCTATAAAGTGCGCCACACAACTCCACTGGTTGCCTGTGGCATTGCAGCTCTATTCCATTTAGTTTAATTGAATTGATCTGCACTAGCAGGCACAGACAATTGTGGTGCTGTTTCTAAAAGAAAGCAGACATGTTTTTCTAACCCTTTATATAATTTCTCACCTATCTCTTCTTGGGAAAGTTGGTTAACAATGACTCCAGTTATAAAGCGATATATAGTGGTGCCTTGCATTACGAGCATAATTCGTTCCGGGGTGGTGCTTGTAATCCAAATCACTCTTAAACCAAAGCAATTTTTCCCGTAACAAATCACTGAAATGCAGACAATTGGTTCCACACCCCAAAATAAATGATTTTTTATTCTGAATAACATGTAAAACAAATGAAATAAACATTTAGAAACAGCTAAATATGTGATATTATAAGTTACTGTACAGTATAGCAATCAGCATGTGGAGTATAATGTATAGTAAGTGCATAACCCTGATAACACAGCACCAGTTTGTAGATACAGGATGGAGCTACAGGTCCCCATAATGCAGTAGTGTAGAGAAGAATAGAGAAGCAGGGCTACTGTCAGAGGTCTGTGTGGTCACATGACAGCAATGGGGAAGGGTTTTATGTTCAGCATGGACCAATCAGGAAGTGAGAATCACAGAGCTGTGCAGGAGGACAGTGACAGAAACTTTTCTATACAGCAGTGTGTATAGCTAAGTGTAAGTGCAGGCACAATATAGCAGCAGTGTGTATAGCTGAGTGTGAGTGCAGGAACATTATAGCATGAATGGAGACGATGGGAAACAAAATGGCTGACAGAGACTGCAGGGAGCATGAAGGAATGAACAGGGCATATGTTGGCACATAAATACAGCACTCCCATCCGGGGAGAGAGGGGTTACAGCTATGAAGAGATTACCTCTACAGTCCTGTCCCCCCATTGCAAGTCCCAGCCTGAAGTGAATTTGCTATGATTTGGAAGGTAAGGGAGACTTCCTGGGTCAGAGTACAGTGCTGTAGACCCCGCTATGCAGACCATGACCCTCCCCCACTCGCCCTGCCTCCTAGCACAGGGAGCTCTTAAACTAAAGCAACACTCTTAAACCAAGTCACAATTTAGAAAAACTGTGAGCTCTTCTTGCAAAACGCTCTTAATCCAAGGTACTCTTACACCGAGGTACCACTATATTCCAAAATTCCAAACTGCTGTGTAACTAGCGGATTTCCATTCAGGCACATTGGGAAAGCTGAATGACAACTTTGTTAAAAGCCTTACTGGACTCAGATACAGCTAGGAAGAAGCTGAATAAAGTTACTTACAGCTTAGTCTTAAAGGGGAAGGCTCCTATAAATTATATATAACATTTTTCTTTTCTTTTACAGCAGTGAGCTCATCTATCCCGGCATGTCACTGGAGCTTATTTCTATATTGTTTAATAAAAGCCCCCGGCAGGGGCCCCGCTCCGTCATGTCACTCATAAATAAGACGCCGGCTCATAAGATTACAGCAGATTAGATGCCAGTATTAAGAAATGCTTCAAAACAATTTTTAGAAACCAAATGAAATCACCCAATCACTCAGGAGACAGACGCTCAATCTCCCCGCAACACCAAAGTCTCCGGGGAAAATAATAAAAAAATGTTTAATTTAAAAAAAAAAAAAAAAAAAAAAAAATGGATTCATGAACATCGCTGCAAAATAATGAACATCTTTTACTGCTAAAAATGGGATTAGATTGTAATGAAATATTAAGAGTGAATGGGGAATTGTTTAAAGGGGAAGAATTGGGATAAAGAGTAGTCACAGTGATGGCTGCCGATTCCAATTTTAATGGGGCATCTGCTTGAACCCCTTTTAGTTTATGTGTATTTTAGGTCCTATTTGGAAGAAAAGCAGAAAATGGCGAAAATTATGGTGCAAATCTTCACCTTCTCATAGCATAGAGCGGACCTTAGTCCAAAATAAAGCAAGTGTATTAATGAATTTGTAGTGGCTCACACCATTTCCATGCTTAGTCCGGCATAAGATCAATGTGGGCCATTGATTTGATAGAGGATTACAATGGTGAGCAGTGTGAGAGCTATGTTAGTCATGGCAGGGGTTCAGTCACTAGCAGGGGAATATAGTGGGGCTCAGAACACACATGAAACCTTAATGTGTGCGACCCCCATTCTGATCAAATGGGGGCCCCGTGCATGAAAGTCTAATGTGTGTTCGTAAACCTGGAGACCTGAACATCCGTCCGGAGAGTGGACTTCACTACTGATCCAGAATCGGCCCTCATGACAGGTACACTTTAAACTCTCATAGATTATATCTTATTGTAATGCGTCATCGGATGCTTTACTGTAAATTTACAGCAGTGCATGTGTCTTCATAGCAACCAGCCTTCTTTAGTGCAGACTAGAAAAGCAAAACTGAGGGCCAGTTACTATGGACAACATGGACAGAAATGACAGTCACACAGTTGCTATCAGCAACTCTAATTCCTTCCTGAAGGCTATAGCTGTAGAGATGGAGCAATTGCCCATAGCGACCAATGACATTTGTGCTTTCATTTTCCATAAGCCTCCTGCTCAATAACTGCTTTACTTGGTTGCTATGGGAGTTGTCCATAGCAACCAGTCAAATGTCAGCTCCAATTTGTCATGGCGGCCAGTAGAGACTGAAAGCAATTAAGTGATAGGTTGCTACGGGTTACAGCCCCAGTCTAGTCATCAATAATGACTGTCAATGACATGGCCATTGTGTATGAGCCTAAACCTAAAAGGCAAAATGTAGGCTTCCATGGAAGCGACCTACATTCTGTTGCTGCAGGGCGATGGTGGGAACGTGTATAATATTTAGCATTAGTTCTATTAGCATGAAACTCCTATTCATGCACTGGTCTAGCACAGGGAAAGGGGACCTGCAAAACTACAATTCCCATTATGCTTGGACAAATAACGCTTTGTCTGTCCAGAGATGATGGGAACTGTAGTTTTCCCACCAGCAGGTTCCCCTTTCCTGGTCTATGGTAGAATATTGGTTTCCCATTTGGGCCTTGGAAGTGGATGGGTCAAGTTCGGAGCTTAGAATAAACTGGATGTCAATACCTAATAACTGAACATAACCCAGCTGATAATATATAGTGAAGCCATCAGCCATTATATCCGCGGCAATCCCCAGCACCAGGCATCGTCTGAGGGTTAAGGAGTTAAGAGACAAAATGGCTCATTTTGTTTTTTTTCTTGGCTAAGTCCCTGGCCGGATCTTGCGCTGACATCTGCCACGTATCATCGTGTAATCCTCCTTTTCTCCTTCCTCACAAACTGCCGCAATTCTGCTTTACCCTAATCTCTAAAGTGGACAATAGCCATTAAACCCGTACCTGGTGGCGGGAGGATTAGAGGCAGGCGACAGGCTTTTTACTCGATGGGATTTAAAGCAAGATATAAGGAGAGGGGGAAAAAAAAAACCTTCCCAAGACATAATCCACAGACTAAAAGTGACCCAATTCTTTGATCGGAAGGAGCGCTCGGCAGATTTCGGCTGTTCTGGGGGAGAGGCCAACGACAAGTGCCAGACCACTTATAGGAGAGGACAGCGACGGGAGTGACACAGCGGCAGCCAATGGCAGCTGCTCTGGTTATAGGGGAAACACTTAACCACTTCCAGGCTTGTTACCAAGGAATACAGCATAAAACTACTAGATACAAGAAGAAAAGTGAGAACGCTCAGACGTCCAAACAAAATACATGGCATAATACATAAAATCTCCTCCTACCGTGTACCGCTGCAAAGGTTGTACAAAATATACCCTGGTGAACCAGCAACTAGGGCTGTCACCCAACCCTGTCAAATAGATGTCCGCATCATGGCGTCTCTATCTATGTCTTGATGTCAAAATTTATTTGCTCCATAGGTCACTTTAAAAACTTGTCACCGAGACATGTCAAAAGTTATGATTGGTCTGGGTGTTCAGTCAGTTCCACTGATCACTAGGCAGAACCAACTGCTGAACACTAAACTTCTGAAGTCATTCTATGGAGTCCATCTCCTCCTGTCAGCAGTGGAGTGAAGCACTCAGCCATGCGCTTCTCCCAGCAAAATCTAGCAAACATTGGGGGTATAAACAAGCAGAACCTGACCAATCCATAAAAAGACACAGTATACATCCAGGAAGTGCAGTGCCCAAACCTAAAGCCAGTAGAAGTTCTTGTTTCCATATCCATATTTTTCTGCATAGACGTCTGCAAAAAAAATGCACACCCCATAGACTTCAGTAGGTGAATTTTTTTTGCGGGTTGGATTGCGTACTGGTAAACTGATCACGCGAATAGCCGAATAGAAATCAATGGGCACTAACTTAAGTACGTAATTGCGAATCCATAATTACGGACTTGATAACAGGACGTGTGAGTTAGGTCTTAGACTATGTTCGCTCCATTAAAAGTCAATGGGCCTATGGGGAGCAGGCTGTGGTATCCCTCCCATAACTTTGTGACAGCTTGCTGACTTAGACAAATTGTGGGGTCAATGGAATTTAGTCCAGGGCGACCCTTTTAAAACTACAGTAACAGGCCAAACATCTATTCTGCATTAACGTTTGCACCTTGGTGTAATGATTTCTATGCACCCCAGCAGATGATGTATGCAAAGAGTTTCCTCCTATATATTAAAAGGTCTTGCTAGACCATTAGCAATTATGAGACCCTGGCATAGGACTATGATTTGTCCCATGCCAGATTATCAGAATTTCTGGATCATTAGGTGCCAGATTATCAGAATTTTAATATCTAAATGTAATGCATTTATCATAATTAAAGGGGTAAATAGTAAAATCAAAGATCATCATTGTGTGTATTTAAAGGGTTAGGGGAGATGTGAGTTTACAGGCCTGATGCAGCTCTTCTGACCCTCCCCTTCAATAGCCAATACCAATTCAATTATCGGCATTGTATTTTTTAGAGGTCGCACCTCTGAGGGCGTTCCCATAACTCAGGGAGCAGAGAATGTCGATAAGAATGCCTCGGCCTGTTGCTCCTAATGGCTTTCTGTGTAATCAATGAATAACAGTATTTCTAAAAATCAAATAATGAGCCAGAGCGAGAGCGGCTGGCGCTCACTGACAGGGCCGTATATTAGCGGTGGAAGCAGTCTATCAGCGCTGGTGATTCATGGCGTCTCTAGGCTGTAGGATAAACTGGTGACTGACAGCTGAATGCTATATGGAAGGTTATAAGGACCCCCCCCCCCCCCGGTCACCTTATGTCATCATATTAGGACCACAAGTACCTGACCTTGTTTTCACCCTCAGCTTAATAACACTATCACGGCCACTATACATAGTCTTCAGGATGTCATTAGTTTTAAGATTTTGTGTACATAAGGCAAGTTATGCAGTTTTCCAATTTGCTTTGTGTATGACTTCTTAGCATTAAAAGGATTTCTGCTTGCTGTCATGGAATAGAAACCTCCACGGGATGTAAATCTGTGAGTGTCATGAACGGCTTAATGGATCATTACAGTATCTCTGACAGCAATATGCGATCATCATATGACCCTATTGGGTTGAATAGGTTATAACACTTTAGAGAAAAATAAAAAGATCTGATGTTTTTTTCTCACTGGTGATGTCCAGAACTGCAGCTTGGTGCCATTTAAAGTGTACCTGTCACTTTAAAAAAACTTTTCACATGTCAAATGTTTTGACTGAATGTTCAGACCCTGACCGGTCACTAGAATGAGCAAGGAGAGAAGAGTGAGGCCAATCGCTTCATCCTCCCACTCTCTTTGTGCACAACCGGCATGGTCCCTTTGACTCACATGGCAATGGTGAGTCTTTCTTGGTTACGCAACACAGACCTGGAACAGAACACGCTTAGTGCAAACTGCTCCTGGCTCGTTCTAGCGATCGGTGTCGGCCTGAATACCCAAACTGATAAAAAGTGACAGTGCCCAGTGGCTTCCTTTAGTTCCTTGTGATCTGTCCATAGGATCCTACCACAAAATGGAGTTCTATAAGCCAGGGCATGCGATACACAATTAGTGATCTCTTACAAGTGGCATCCCAGCTGTTGATGTACAACAAATCCCAGCATATGCCTACAACCTGCACTCCAACATTTAAAGTAAAAGACTTCAATTTTACAGGCTTTCCATCTTACCGGTGTTCGCAAGGGCGTCTGGCTGTACTGCAGCCTGTACGGTGAGACTGTGAAACAGCTTCCATAGGGAGCAGGGGTATCCTCTCAGCTGTGCCCTGCTTCCCTGGCAGCCCACCCACTCCACGTGGTTTGTGAGGTAGATTCCCGAGATCTAAAAAAAAATATATGGCAATGTTACGGGACCATTGGTTGATCATAGAAGACGTTTGATTATGAAGTCCAAGAACCGGATTATTAGTGCATATAGATCACGTATAGACCCAGACTAATGATAAAACATGAAGCTCTTGGCTAAGCACTTCAATCCCCAGCTCACTCCATAGACTTACAGTGTAGCTGGGATATGGTGAGAGCAGCAAGCCCAGGGAGTGAGAAGCTTAACTGTGCACTTCTCCCAGCTCTGTAATGGTATGTCTCTAGGCCATGTGAAAAGTTTTTATTAAAGTGGCAGTGCCCATTTAAAGATTGGTCACTCCTCACATCTTATGAAAATGTAATTTTGTATTGAACAGAGATGTCGCACCCGCATTTTGTTGTTGACCAGGTCCAAGATGGCATCATAAGGGATCTTGTCAAGCGGCATACTGACAAGCCACTCCTGCAGGGTTTCCAGAAGTTTCACCACATGGGGGCGCCCTGGGAACAGCTGCATAAAACAAAAAAAGTCAGTAAAAAGTTAACTTAGAAAACAGAACATCACAGTAAAGCAATAAGAGTTTCCAGTTACTTAAATGGTTTTACAGTTCGCAGGTAGGTCCCAGGGCGACAGCATAACAACGTCCATTGCACCTGCAGGCAACTTTGTCAAGTCAGCTTAACATTTAGATAAGAAATTGTTAGGAAAACCCTGTTTTTCCCCCCAGAAACTGCACCACTGTATCTAGTGAATTGGGCTTAACTGTAATATCACTCACAGCCCCAATGACAAGGATGGCGCTGTTTCTGCCATGTTTCAGCTCTGAAGCAGGCTTTGTTCCTTTGTGCTGTACTCATGGCATTCTAGTAGACGCACATCAGGATCTTACTCTTTCCAGTGTAAAATTTTGATCAACTAAATGAGGACATTGAGACTTATCTGCTAAAAGCATTAGAGAGTGGAGCCATCCACACGAGTGCAGATGATATGGCAGGCAGATTAACACTACACTTTCTTCAAGGAATGAGGACAGACACAGATTTGTGATCTCGCCACCCCATGGGGTGAGGAACCGGCAGGAGGAGTGCGTTCAGTCAGGCGTGCAGACACTAAGCAACAGGCATCAGACAATGCTCAGGCCTCCTGGAAACAGATGTAACCAGATCCCATCAACACAGCAGGGGGGTGCCGCCTTAGCCCTTACTCTGACACCCACAAGATCTGGTGTTTACAACCATGAAACAAAAAGCGACACAGCCAGCAAAGACTGCAAGTACCAGCATGCCTGAGAACTGACAGCTGTCAGAAGACCAAAGGGGCTCCTTCTCTCCCACAGAATCATGTGTAATGGCCCCCATACACATCCAGTGGTCAGCAAGTCCTGGTTAATTCAAGGGATCCAGATAACTGTTCTCTAATGTTAATTCTATGTGTAAGATGTTTAACCCTTTCAAAGCAGGGAATTATATAATATATATATATATATATATATATATATTATATATATATATATATAATTATATATATATAAAAAAATCACATCTGCTGGAAGTTTGTTCCAAGCATCAAATACCCTTTAATGTGGTGGTAGGACCGGACTGGTATATATCTTTTTTATTTATTTTACTTTTTATAGGCAAAAATTTATTTTTCCCAATTCATCACAATTTTTTCACTACACAGGTTTCTATAATGATACCAAATGCGTGGACTTGATCAAAACTATAAAAAACCCCAAAAAAAGTATACCATTTTTTTTCTGACAAGGCTCCTTACCTTCAGGTACTATATGGGATCAATAAATGGGTGTAGGTGCGAAAGAAGGGGTGGGGTCAGGAAGACGAAATATAGAGACATATAATTGATTGTACGGATGTGATGTAACATATACTCCATGTATTATATACACCATGACACAGAAAATCTGGGGTGGGAGGGTTGAAGGTTTTTTTTTCATATTATAATATTATTATTATTATTATTATTATTATTTATACACTTCATGCATTCATGGTCTGATCCTTGCAGCAATCCTCTGAATACAGATCTCTAGTAATGGTGATCTAGCCATTTAACCTCTATGATCCACATACAGAGGATTGTGGGACGGACACAGATCATGTCTTCCTATATATACACTATATTGCTTTCTATAGCTTCAGGATGATTGAACAGACACATATCTCAATGCAGAGTGCTATATAGTGTGATCTGCTACTAAAGAGAACCACGTGTATATGACATTCCAGCTGTATGGGGAATCAGCAGCTAGAAACATGCGTATAGCCATTTAGGAATGGACCTGATGGCACCCCGCATTCAATGGTGTACTGGGTCCACAGCGCCACAGTCATAAGTGGCACCTGACAGACCCACGACTTATGCTGGGGGAGCGTCAGGCTCCATTGTGGTGACCATGATTACATATACAGTATATATAACACACATATAAACATTCCGGGATAATCCCAATCTTGCCTTAGCTTTCATGATAGTTTGATCTGACTTTAAAGCTCCCATCTGTATGACATAGATGACATAATACCTGCATGGATATTACCATCACACCGGGGTATGTAACCCTATACAGCGGCACATACATGTTATTGCTGCAATAAGCCTCTTAAATACAGCAGTGCAGGCCTCATTCAATTACCTGGTAAAGCCAAGATACTGGGGATTATATGTAGAAAGGAGAGTAATTGTTCTCTGGCATCCAATCAGAATTCAGGAACATTTAAAAATTGTAAGAGACAGCGAAGATTAGGAAAAACATGGCTGATTTATTCCAAAAATAGCGCCACCCCCCGTCCACAGGTTGTATGTGGTATTGCAGCACAGCTTCACTTACTTCAATAGAACTAAGCTGTTATCTGTTATACCAGACACATGCCACGGACAGGTGCACAGTGGCGTCAGGAGGACTGACCTTGTACAACAGGGTGACCAGATCCTTGAAGGATTTCAACTTCTCTCCTTCTAGAGTCTGGTGAGTGGCAAGTTCCACCCGGAGCAGATAATGTAAGGCGGACTCCAGGTCTGCGGTATACAACCTGGACCTAAAAAACAAAAACAACATAAAACATGACTATTCTGCAGCGAGTCCGGCAACAACTCAATGCTATTAGCAAACTACATGGTGAGCTAACAAAGAAGATTATTATAGAAACAGCGCCACTCTTGGGTAAAGGCTGTGTCTGGTAATGCAGATGAACAGCTCTGTAATGTATGAGGCCAAGATGTAATGTATGAGGCCAACAGACATAGGGGGCGCTGTTTCAGATATAAAAGCATCAAAAAAAGATATATATTATACAACCTCCACAGAAGTGTTACTTATCAATGTATTCTAATGTACTGAGTTCATCAAGGCCAAATGAAGCCCACAGCCTTACTTGTCATAGTCCTTCCAGACTACATCTTCTTCTCTATCCTCCTTGGGCAGTCTCTCAGGTAGGGCTGAGTGAGCTCCGGCTTTCTTCCTTACACCCGGCAAGGACTTGAGATGAGAGGAGAACACGGACCGCAGGGGCTTTGCACTGTGGGAAGGAGAAGGAAAATCATAAAGAGGAAGCGCGGATGAGATGAAGGTCCAGGTAATACATCATGGAGGCAATGGCTCTCACTATTCTTTAGAAGAACGGACTAGTAACTAGAGCCATAAGGGACACCCCCAAACTGTATCACCGCTCTGCATGGAAATGGCTCTTAACTTTAACATGTGGAATGTTTTGTACAGACGGGGTCTGGAAATTTGCTAGAATAAACTGGGAGAAGCGCTCAGCTGAGAACTTCTACTTGCTCGCTGGGGGTCTGAGCACACAGATGCAATGCTCGGCTAGGTAATCAGTCCGGACCCCCAGACTGATACATTATAACAAACTAGTAGACACTTGTGTAGCTGCTGCCAATGTATCCAGTCTAGGAAATGCTCTGCAAGCTATATACAATTGTATCCAGGTTTGTAGTCTCTGAACATAACCAAGAGTGTTCTCAAAATAAAAAAAAAAATAAAAAAACATTGGTATTTGCTGGGTGTGAACTCAGGGACACGGGGAGTCAGACATCAATGTGAGATCTGCCCTCAGCTAGGTATAAATATTCATTGACGCCTACACAGGA
The DNA here is from genome assembly GCF_027789765.1 of Dendropsophus ebraccatus. Classification (NCBI taxonomy): domain Eukaryota; kingdom Metazoa; phylum Chordata; class Amphibia; order Anura; family Hylidae; genus Dendropsophus; species Dendropsophus ebraccatus. The sequence goes on along the minus strand of NC_091463.1, from coordinate 22,359,945 downwards.
GACAAAGGGTAAAATCTGTATATCGCCTATCAAACTGATGAATGATCCTGGGTCACCAGAGAGCCCGCCGGTCATAGGGTGAACTACAGTCCCAGACACCGTATACAAATTCCAGTTGCCATTTATCATGTGTGATCGGCGGCTGAAGAAATCCGGATGATCCAGAGCATCTCATGCAGAAGAAGCCTCCGACCAAAGGGGTTGTCTCCCCGCGTACGTTGAAATGTTTGAGATGACCCCAAATTATGGAGGTCTTCTCCCCAGACATCAGCACCGTCCCCCGCCATGTGTTGGTAGCAGCACTGATGCTATATGGCACTGCTATAGAAACATGGATGGGGGATAACAAGCCAATTGGTGGAGGTCTGACCATCAGTACCCCTAAGATCTTAAGAATGGGTCCTTGGAATGAATAGTGCACATCACATGGGCGCAGCCAGCGCTCCATTCATTTTCCATGAGGCCACTGAACATTCCCAAGTACTCAACATGGAAATGTTTGACGGCATCACCGACAATGAATAAAACAGTGGCTGCACACATGTGATGCCTACCACATCGGATCCAGGAGTTCAGACCCCCACCAATAAGCTTCTTTAGATGGGAATACCCCTTTAACACAAACATTTATTACAGGTTTCCCCCCTGCCAAGCTGTTTGATGTTTTGAACCAACGGGGAGGAAGTACTGTGGTCACTAAACAGTGCAAGGAACCTATCAGTTAGCACTCCATGCCTGGTCATTTAGATTATGTTATATATGATTTACTGTGTTCATCCATGTACAATAGGAAAGGCAGCTCTGAAGGACAAAGTGCAGCACTAACAAATTAAATACTGGGCAGTCTATGAACCATAAACTTATAGTTACTGTTCCACTGACACAAGCCCTGTCCGTATGACCTATCCATGCCTACAAATATCGAGGATGGGGCCGTAGGAGCCTATAGAGAGGCCGTGAAGAAAACCCTTATAAGACCATTACAGAGGCAAAGTACAAATACAAAAAGAAGAGAAAGTGAATGGAAGTGACTTTTTGGATCGAGAAGTACAATGTTAGCGCCACGTAACACTAAACTGTGCTCTGAGAACGCACGCTGGGGCCTTCATTTAAAGGGAGAAAAGCTCCTTGTATCTCTTACAGACACTTAGGTACTTACATGTTAATTAATCCATGGGAAGCGTTCGGGTAGATCAGGTAACACGACGGAACTGAAACAACGCCGAGCTTCTCCGACATGGCCTTGTCTGAATTCACAGCCCTCCGTACCGCAATGTTCTCAAACTGCATCAAGTCCAGGATCACCTACAGCAGGAGAGCAGGGAGGTGAGTGATGGATGGTGCGGTACGAGGCACTGAGCACAACGGACGCATATAGAAGCCTATGTCCACATACAGGAGCTATAGGCGCCATTTTTCACCAATGTAAAAAAAAAATTCTTAAAGGGGTTCTCAAGAGAAAATCTTTTTCTTTCAAATCAACTGGTGTCAGAAAGTTATAAAGATTCGTAATTTACTTCTATTAAAAAATTAGCTGCTGTATGTCATGCAGGAAATGTTGTTTTATTTTCGGTCTGACACAGCGCTCTCTGCTGCTACCTCTGGCCGAGACAGGAACTGTCCAGAGCAGGAGAGGTTTTCTATGAGGATTCATAGAAAACCGAGACAGAGTTCCTGTCTCGACCAGAGACGTCAGCAGAGAGCACTGTGTCAGACCGAAAATAAAACAACATTTCCTGCAGGACATACAGCAGCTAATAAGTATGGGAAAACGTGAGATTTTTTTAATAGAAGTAAAATACAAATCCATATAACTTCCTGACACCAGTTGATTTGAAAGAAAAAGAGTTTTTTACTGAACAACCCCTTTAAAATCTTCTCCTGTTCTGGCCAGAGCTGCAATCATTCTCTAAGAGGCTTATGAACGATGCCAAGAGCTAAGCCCACAGGGAATGATGGACGCAGTACTGGCCGTGCACACTCACTATGCTCCAAGTGTGAGCCCAGCTGAGCAGAAAACCCACCTCCCGTCCAACGTATGATGTCTCGCTCTCAAATATGATGGCGGTATAATGGGGCTCCTTCTGGTTTAGAAGAGAAGAAATGTCACCCGAGCTGGAGAAGGGAAAAAAGAGGGGTGAATACACAGAGGAATATAGAGAAACTACAACTCCCAGCATTCCCTGTTTAACAAGGCACTGTGTATGGTGTAGCAAATATAAAGCCCAAGAACTCACCTGATTGGCTGGAGGGAGGGGCAGGCTGGCGGTCTGTGCACTGCCGGGAGGCTCTCCAGGTAGTCAATGATGACATGTCGGACTGTCTGTACTTCTCTGTCGGCTTCCGCTAAAAGACAAAGATAAAACCTAGAAATAACCTGTCCCCCGTCCATCACTACTGATCACATGGCTTTTGCACTTATAAAACCGGCCCCCACAGAGACCCCAAAGGCAGTATCCCGTGCCCAGGACACTGTTCACACATACAGGATCCGCAGCAGGTTTGGTGGCGCAGATTTAAAACTACAGATTTGCTTTGAATCTGCAACTTCAAATCTGCTGCGGATCCTGTACATGTGAACGCACCCCAAGTTTTGTAGCAGAAACGTCAAAAAATTATTAGTTGGGGTCCAGATGTTCACGGCCCACCAACGAGTTAGTAGAAGTGTGCGCTAAGTTCTCCCAGCTCTGTTCCGTGTGAGCAAGACGAACTCCAAACGTACAGAGTAATGGTGCGTTTACACAGAAAGATTTATTTGACAGATTTTTGAAGCCAAAGCCAGGAATGGATTTGAAAAGAGGAGAAATCTCAGGCTTTTCTTTATGATCTGTTCTCTGTTTATAGCCTGATGCTGGCTTTGGCTTCAAAAATCTGTCAGATAATACTCTCTGTAAGGGAGCGTGCACCCTGCGGAATGGCGATGGATAACCCGTCCCACATTCCGGGTGTCTCCGCCCGTGTCATAGACTTTATTCTTGTGTTGTCTCTGGAAGAAAGTGGCCATGTTTTTGTAGCACTGGATAACCCCTTTAAAGTTTGTGTGCTATTCTCAAGGCTCATTTTATCAAATCTCTAAATGATCAAAATGTTAAAGGGGTACTTCAGGCAAAAAGCAAGTTAACTGGTGTCAGAAAGTACCAGAGATTTGTAATTTACTTTTATTAAAAAAAATCTCCAGTCTTCCAGTACTTATTAGCTGCTGTATGTCCTGCAGAAAGTGGTGTATTCTCTCCAGTCTGACACAGTGCTCTCTGCTGCCACCTCTGTCCATGTCCATAACCATTGAGAGCAGTAGGAAATCCCCATAGAAAACCTCTCCTGCTCTCCTGACTGGAGAGAATACACCACTTCCTGCAAGGCATACAGCAGCTGATAAGTACTGGACGACTGGTGACTTTTGAATAAAAGTAAATTACAGTTGATTTGAAAGATTTTTTTTGCTAGAGTACCCCTTTACCGTGTTTCTATGATATGTCAAAGGTTCTATAGTAATTCCAAAGCACTGTTCCCACCTTCTACAGTCTGATATGACACTTACCTTTGTAGTTTTCTCCTTGCGTAAAGTCTTTTGTAAAAGGAGCAAAGAACTGAAAGAGAAAACACAGTAATAATGAGCTGCTCCAGGATTCATTCAAGGAAAACAGCAAAATAAAAACTTTTTTTTTTGTCTTCATATTCTTAGGGGTGTATGTCACTATATATCCTTTGTGGTGTCCTTGGCTTTATTCAGCCGCATTCATCTCCTTTAAGGGTGCGTTCACACGTACAGGATCTGCAGCAGATTTGATGGCCCAGAATTGATTTGCTTTCAATCTGCAGCTTCAAATCTGCTGCAGATCCTGTACGTGTGAACGCACCCTAACACAGAGATGTGCGCCTGACAGCCCCTTAAAGGGAACCCGTCACCATGAAAATGTTACAAAAGCTATCGGCATCACGTTATAGAGCAGAATGAGCCAAGCAGATTGATATATATCTTTATGGTATCTTTAGTATAAGTTGTAATTTATTCATTGAAATCTCTGATGTTTTCATGCTAAAGAGTCCTGCCATTGAGTGACTCCACCCACTGGACTCCTCAACACAAAATGAGCATGGATTTCTATCAACATGTTACAAGTTATACTAAATCTTTTCCCACAAAGATATATATCAATCTGCTCAGCTCTTCCTGTTCTATAACATGATGGTGATAGATTGGATAGCATTGCCATGGTGACAGTTTCCCTTTAAGACTTACAACCTTTTGGGCATGCTTTCCCTGCGGGATGCTTTTACAGGCAGCACTTTGGGATACACATGGCTTCTTTATGATCACCTTATATTCTATTTTTTTTTTTTTTACAGGGTTCACCTTGTGGGTTAGTATATATAGTATATATAATACCATTATACTACAGGTCATTACGGACTAGAGGATATCAGTTATTTGTACTTTTCCTTTTTAATCAAGAATGGTATTTGTTAAAGGGGTAGTTCAGCAAAAAATATAATCTTTCAAATCAACTGGTGCCAGAGATTTGTAATTTACTTCTATTAAAAAAATCTCCAGTCTTCCAATACTTATCAGCTGCTGTATGTTCTGCAAGAAGTGGTGTATTCTCCCCAGTCTGACACAGTGCCACCTCTGTCCATGTCAGGAATTGTGGAGAAAGCAAATCCCCATAGAATACCTCTTCTGCTCTCCAGACTGGAAAGAATAGACCACCTTCTACAGGACATGCAGCAGACTGGAGATTTTTTAATAGAAGTAAATTACAAATCTCCTGCACTTTCTGGTGCCAGTCGATTTGAAAGAATTTTATTTTTTGCTGAACTACCCTTTTAAAGTTTAGCTGTAAAATTATAATTATTAAAAATGATTATAGTGCAGTGCACATTAATCATTTTTCTAAAATAATTTTTGGTGCCTAAATACCTGTATGAAGAGTGTTATCCACTCTCTTGGCTGCTCATAACTGCGTATAAGGGGAAAAAGCCTCCAGTTCCACCACCATAGCACCCATAACCAGCACTAGACTCATGTGTCAGTGTCATGTGATTCTACAGAATTTTATTAACTGTTTAATGGCTCTTTTAGAAACAGACCCACTTTTGTTTACACGCTGTCCGTGAATGAGACAAAGCTGCAATACCGGACTCAGCCTCACGGACAAGAGTGACGCTCAATACCTCTTATGGGCCACAATGGAGAAACCTATAAAGAACCTACCCGGAACGTTGGATAGAACTGGACACCATAATCTTTGCAGATGGCCGTGTTCTGCTCATCGGCGCAGTTTAACACTCCGATCCTTACAGCGGGGTTCCAGTCTAAGGAAAAGGAACATCATTAGATGTGAGCGGTTGCTGCGGTATCACATTACCAGTTATAATACCTGCTGCCATATGGTAGTCTACAGGCTGCCAACACTGTATCGTATGCCCACTATCTATACAGAGATCTTGTATGGGCTCGGGTTGCATGTCCCTGTATAAGTACAGATAATTCTTCCTGACTTTTCTATGTAGAAATTTACTAAGCACAGAATGCACAGTGTCCCCTGGAAGGGACGGCCATATGTTCATGGGTTACACAACCTCACCCATCCTCGTGTAAAGAGAAATACGACCATACAGGTATATGGGACCATAGCATATCATGGGCACAAGGGGCAAACACCCTTGGGATTTCACTTCCATAGTCTAAACTTATGCCTCCAACCTGTAGTTCTCCAGCTGTTGCAAAACTACAACTCCCATCATGCCCTGACAGCCGTAGGCTGTCAGGGCATGATGGGAGTTGTAGTTTTGCAACAGCTGGATGACCACAGGTTGGGGAATGCAGCTGCAGGAGATGGTTTCTCTAGTAAGGGCCCTATTCCACCGGACGATTATCGTTCGCATAACGATCTCAAACGACCGCTATTGCAAGAGACCTGAAAACGTTCACTCATTTCCATGGAACGATAATCGTTCCTTATGATCGTATTTGCGACAGTTTTTTCTTCGCTATTTCTCCCCTATTGCGTTCATATCTACTGCGAACGACGTCTTATTCAATGCGAACGATTTGCGAATGTTTTGCGAACGAGCAACGATAAAAATAGGTCCAGGTCTTATAAAGCGATCAACGATTTCTCGTTCAGTCGTTAACCGTTAACTGCTATTCAAACGAACCATTATCATTTGGATTTGAACGATTTAACGATAATCTGAACGATAATCGTCCAGTGGAATAGGGCCCTTAGTCTATGCAGCCTAGCAAAAGTTTAGTGAAATAATAACAACACTTTAAAGGGGGGCTCCTCCCCGCAAATACATCATATTCACTGTTCACAACACTACAAGATATCATGGATTGTGATGTCACTTCTGCCACCAATACCCAGTCAGATTTATGGTTAGGAAATTTATTACAACTAAATTAAAAATTTTATTCTTTTTTACAGAATTTTTAGCATAGGTTTTCACATCCTATATGGATTATGCACAAATCGAAAAAAGCCTATCTATGATATGGACGTATAAACAATGGACGTTATTTGGCTCTCAAAAGAAAAGGCGGTTGTTTTGAATAAAAATTGCAGTGAAGTCTATGGACAACGGCCAGAAATGATTGACATGCTCATCATTTCGACAGCCGTGGCAACCAACGGTCCTTGTTCAAGACATTGTGTGAAACAACAGCCTATGGTTCCATTGACTTCAATGCAAACCACGGCAGTGGGAAAAGAACATTCGTTGTTTAAATTGCAAACAACGGCCACCCATTTCATTAAATGTTTGTTGTGTGAACTTATGCTGCATTTACACGCGAAATAACGATCGCATTTGAGCGATAATCGTTCCATGTAAACACAGCAAACGATCAATCGAAAAGCGAGAAATCGTTCACTTTGATCTTTCAACATGTTCTCAAATCGTCGTTGGTCGTTCGCTAAAAATTCGCAGATCGCTTCATGTAAACAGTCTTTCAAAGATTCACCCTATGTGTGAGATAGGCTTAAGTGATCTTAAAAACGATCGCAATAACGATTTTTCTTACGAATTTTCTAACGATTTATTCGTCTAAACGCTGATCGTTATAAAAACCAAATCGTTGCTTTAAAATCGTTAAACGATCGATTGGGCGAATTATCGCTTTGTGTAAACGCAGCAATAGCCTCGGAGTTCGGCCCAACACACCTGCAGTCAATCATACTATAATATTATACTCTGCGTTTTGGCTCCTCCCCAGTTTCAAGATGCAATTTACATTCAGGGTAAAAAAATTATATGTATATACCTGCAATTCTGTTATGGCTCAGTTCACGCTTCTATTGGCACGCCATGGAACGCACATTGCATACGTTTTTGTGCACTTATGTTGCAATACACGCCAAAGCCCGGGCTTACAGGGGGTGCGTGTTTTTAGACCTTTCTTGCCGTCAGTGAATACAAGCATTCACATTAAAGGAGAAGTCTGTCGATTTTTACAGACGTACCTCTCCCCGCGCCCATGGTGAGCAATTAGAACGGCCCCGGGACCCATATTTTTCCAGAGTTATGACAACGACACAACCTTTGAGAAAAGGCCTGTCCTGGCTGATGGACAGTGATGGAGTGGCGTCCCTCCCCAGTCACTGACTGGCTGAGCGGAAAGTCTGTGAGCCGGGCCCTGATGTGTCAGCGCCGGAGATCCTGGAGCCCGGTCCTGCCGCTCACCGCGGGCACAGGGAGACTTAAGTTTCTACTGGTAATCAAATTCCCCCCAGCCAAATGTTTTAAAATCGCCAGACTTCTCCTTAAATATATATAAGGGGAGATTTACTAAACTGGTGTAAAGTAGAGCTGGCCCAGTTGCCCCTAGCAACCAATCAGATTGCACTTTTCATTTTCCAAGGAATTTGTGAAGAATGAAAAGTGGAATCTGATTGGTTGCTAGGGGCAACTGAGCCAGCTCTACTTTACACCCCTTTAGTAAATCTCCCCCATAGTTTGGTAATAGTATATTACAAGGCCTCGGGGGGGTCATAAGACTTCAAGAGAGATACAAGAAATCTGACTGAAAGCGCACAGCTCCCCCTATGGTAAACCTATAGGTTGTGCGGCTCGGCCAGGAAAGCGGTGACAGCAGCTGACAGAAGCCGTCAGTTGCAGCAGACGTCCTGACAGATGAGTAACTGGAGGTATCCGAGGACAGATGGACGGCTATTGAGCCCCAGACAATAGAGCCAACCGGCTATACTACAGGGCACAAAGTGACACTTCACTGGAGGAACAAAAAAAGTTTGGCTTGAGGGAGGGGAGTGGGGTGTCCTTTCACTTCTCGCCCTCCACACCCCTCCCCTGCTAAACGCAGCCCAGGTCCTTAAATGTTAATGTAGCCTGACAATGGCGGCCGCCTCTGGTTACAGGCCGGGGTCAAAGTGCAAGCAGATGGGATGTGGAGGAGAGCGTGCGTCTCCCTGCTGGGGGATATACACCTGTAGAGTTACACCCGGATGTATGGCGGAACGGGGTGGAGATGGTGCTGCAATGGAGACCACCACTCCATGTCTATAGTAGTGTGCACAGACCTGTGGCTTTCCAGCTGATGTAAAACTACAACTCCCAGCATGCCCTAACAGCTGTAGTTTTGCACAGGCTGGAAATTGATGCTCAATAACTGATGATGCAGCCCCCCCACCCCCAATAAGAACTCTTATTCGCAGAAGACCCTTAGAATAGAAAAAGATGTCTGCTTTCTCTCAAAACAGCACCACCCATGTCCTTAGGTTGTATTACAAATTAGCTCCATTCACTTCAATGGAACTGAGCTGCAAAACCCACACTTAAATTTAGGACAGGAATGGTGCATTTTCTGGTAAGCAGCCATGTTTTTCTAACAATGGATAACCCCTTTAATGCTGTCAACTGGCGCTGTACTGTCTTTAGATACCAATCCAGGTTCTATCTGGGATCTGATGACATTCGAGTTGGAATATGAAGCCTTGTGGTGATGCCCACACACTGATGACGTGGCGAGGATACACTTCCCCCTTGCTGGTGTGGTGATGTGGAGAGGACGCACTGCCCCCTGCTAGGGTGATGATATGGGGAGGAGACACTGCTGGTGTGATGATGTAGGGAGGACGCACTGCCCCCTGCTGGGGTGATGATATGGGGAGGAGACACTGCCCCCTGCTGGTGTGACGATGTAGAAAGGACGCACTGCCTCCTGCTGGGGTGATGATATGGGGAGGATACACTGCCCCTTGCTGGTGTGATGATGTGGGGAGGACACACTGCCCCCTGCAGTGTGATGACTGTGGAGGCCCACTGCCGGTGTGATAATGTAGGGAGGGCACACTGCCCCCTGCTGGTGAGATGATGTAGGGAGGGACACACTGCCCCCTGCTGGTGTGATGATGTAGAAGTCACCACATAAGACAGTCAGTCACGCCTAGTAGTGATAGTAGGACACTAACAGCCTATTGACATGTACAGGACATCCTGCAGTCACATATGTTGCCTCCATGGCTTCCAGCTGCAGGATAATGCTCCTCACACACACAAGGGTTCCCCTGGAGCTCCCCCTAGAGGCAACAGGATTCTGTCATTAAGTGTTTACTCCAGAAATGCACAGGGGGAGTCTGTGAGTACTGGGGGCAATGTTGGGAATGAGAATATTAGGGTCTATAGTAGGATGGGTGTTCACTCCTCTGGTCACAATCTTCATAGTGAGACTGGAACCTCAGCCTGGCAGGGCCTAGCGGGGGTGTGAGCGGCAGCTTATCGGCGGCGATAATTCCCTAATGACAGGTTGTGTTAATGAGGGATTAAAGGAAAGAGCAGAATGGAAACCTTCACCTAATGTGAGAAGCACGAGCCGGGCAACATGTGAGATCAACAGCACGAGTGATAACTCCGCAACGTACACCTGTGCCTGTAGATAAGACGGCCGCCAGATGCCAGGTGACACGGACCAGCGCACAGCTGACAGCTACCATATCTAAGGTGTATGGGCAGCATAAGGGGAGAGACATAGCCACCTCTGCACTTACTGTCCTGCATACAGCCGCTGCCAGCCACACAATGGTGACCCCCCCCCCCCACACACACACACATACACTATCACACCAGGACTGCCACAGGGTCTTCACCAACACACACACATGGGTGTAGCCGGGAGGTGCCAGACGCATCACCTGGTATTTCAGGTTCATCAGCTCTAACAATGGTGCATAAAGCATAAACCCACATGGCCCATCTATATACAGAGTGACACCGTATACAGGATACATCACTATACACAGAGTGACCCCATATACAGGACACATCACTATACACAGAGACACTGTATACAGGACACATCACTATACACAGAGTGACCCCGTATACAGGACACATCACTATACACAGAGTGACACTGTATACAGGACACATCACTATACACAGAGTGACCCCATATACAGGACACATCACTATATACAGAGTGACCCCGTATACAGGACACATCACTATACACAGAGTGACCCCGTATACAGGACACATCACTATACACAGAGACACTGTATACAGGACACATCACTATACACAGAGTGACACTGTATACAGGACACATCACTATACACAGAGTGACACTGTATACAGGACACATCACTATATACAGAGTGACCCGTATACAGGACACATCACTATATACAGAGACACTGTATACAGGACACATCGCTATATACAGAGTGACCCGTATACAGGACACATCACTATACACAGAGTGACCCCGTATACAGGACGGATCACTATACACAGAGACACTGTATACAGGACACATCACTATATACAGAGTGACACCGTATACAGGACACATCACTATACACAGAGACACTGTATACAGGACACATCACTATACACAGAGAAACCGTATACAGGACACATCACTATACACAGAGACACCGTATACAGGACACATCACTATATACAGAGTGACCCCATATACAGGACACATCACTATATACAGAGTGACCCCATATACAGGACACATCACTATATACAGAGTGACCCCGTATACAGGACACATCACTATACACAGAGTGACCCTGTATACAGGACACATCACTATACACAGAGTGACCCCGTATACAGGACACATCACTATACACAGAGACACTGTATACAGGACACATCACTATACACAGAGACACCGTATACAGGACACATCACTATACACAGAGACACCGTATACAGGACACATCACTATATACAGAGTGACCCCATATACAGGACACATCACTATATACAGAGTGACCCCATATACAGGACACATCACTATATACAGAGTGACCCCGTATACAGGACCCTCCATCCCCTCCTCCCCCTGTGGACCCTCCATCCCCCTCCCCCTCTGGACCCTCCATCCCCTCCTCTCCCTGTGGACCCTCCATCCCCCTTCCCCTCCTTCTGTGCACGCTCCATCCCCCTCCTCCTGTGGACCCTCCATCCCGCTCCTCCTGTGGACACTACATCCCCCTCCTCCTGTGGACTCTCCATCCCGCTCCTCCTGTGGACCTTCCATCCTCCTCCTCCTGTGGACACTGCACCCCCCACCTCCTCCTGTGGACACTACATCCCCCTCCTCCTCCTGTGGACACTGCATCCTCCTCCCCCTGTGGACACTGCATCCCCCACCTCCTCCTGTGGACACTGCATCCTCCTCCCCCTGTGGACACTGCATCCCCCACCTCCTCCTGTGGACACTGCATCCCCCACCTCCTCCTGTGGACCCTCCATCCCCCCCTCCTCTTCCTGTGGACCCTCCATCCCCCCCTCCTCTTCCTGTGGACCCTCCATCCCCCCCTCCTCCTCCTGTGGACCCTCCATCCCCTCCTCCCCCTGTGGACCCTCCATCCCCTCCTCCCCCTGTGGACCCTCCATCCCCTCCTCCCCCTGTGGACCCTCCAACCCCCTCCCCCTCTGGACCCTCCATCCCCCTTCCCCTCCTTCTGTGTACGCTCCATCCCCCTCCTCCTGTGGACCCTCCATCCCCCTCCTCCTCCTGTGGACACTGCATCCTCCTCCCCCTGTGGACCCTCCACCCTCCTCCTCCTGTGGACCCTCCATCCCCCCTCCTCTTCCTGTGGACCCTCCATCCCCTCCTCCCCCTGTGGACCCTCCATCCCCCAACCTCCTCCTGTGGACCCTCCATCCCCCCTCCTCCCCCTGTGGACCCTCCATCCCCCCTCCTCCCCCTGTGGACCCTCCATCCCCCAACCTCCTCCTGTGGACCCTCCATCCCCCCTCCTCCCCCTGTGGACCCTCCATCCCCCCTCCTCCCCCTGTGGACCCTCCATCCCCCTCCTCCCCCTGTGGACCCTCCATCCCCCTCCTCCCCCTGTGGACCCTCCATCCCCCTCCTCCCCCTGTGGACCCTCCATCCCCCTCCTCCCCCTGTGGACCCTCCATCCCCCTCCTCCCCCTGTGGACCCTCCATCCCCCTCCTCCCCCTGTGGACCCTCCATCCCCCTCCTACTGTGGACCTTCCATCTTCCTCCTGCTGTGGACCCTCCTCCCCCTGTGGACCCTCCATCCCCCTCCTCCTGTGGACCCTCCATCCTCCTCCCCCTGTGGACCCTCCATCCTCCTGCCCCTGTGGACCCTCCATCCCCCCCTCCTCCTCCTGGGGACCCTCCATCCCCCCCTCCTCCTGGGGACCCTCCATCCCCCCCTCCTCCTCCTGTACCCTCCATCCCCTTCCCTCTCCCCCTGTGGACCCTCCATCCTCCCCCTCCTGTGGACCCTCCTCCCCCTGTGGACGCTCCATACTCCCCCTCCTCCCCCTGTGGACGCTCCATACTCCCCCTCCTCCCCCTGTGGACCCTCCATACTCCCCCTCCTCCCCCTGTGGACCCTCCATACTCCCCCTCCTGTTGACCCTCCATCCCCCTTCTCCTCCTCCTGTGGACCCTCCATCCTCCCCCTCCTGTGGACCCTCCTCCCCCTGTGGACGCTCCATACTCCCCCTCCTCCCCCTGTGGACCCTCCATCCCCCTTCTCCTCCTTCTGTGGACCCTCCATCCCCCTTCATCCCCCTTCTCCTCCTCCTGTGGACCCTCCATCCCCCTTCTCCCCCTCCATCCCCCTTCTCCCCCTCCATCCCCCTTCTCCTCCTCCCGTGGACCCTCCATCCCCCTTCTCCTCCTCCCGTGGACCCTCCATCCCCCTTCTCCTCCTCCCGTGGACCCTCCATACATCCCCCTCCTCCTCCTCCCGTGGACCCTCCATACATCCCCCTCCTCCTCCTCCCGTGGACCCTCCATACATCCCCCTCCTCCTCCTCCCGTGGACCCTCCATACATCCCCCTCCCCCTCCTGTGGACCCTACATACATCCCCCTCCCCCTCCTGTGGACCCTCCATACATCCCCCTCCCCCTCCTGTGGACCCTCCATACATCCCCCTCCCCCTCCTGTGGACCCTCCATACATCCCCCTCCCCCTCCTGTGGACCCTCCATACATCCCCCTCCCCCTCCTGTGGACACTCCATCCTCCCCATCCTCCCCCTGTGGACCCTCCATCCTCCCCCTCCTGTGGACCCTCCATCCCCTCCTCCTCCCATGGACCCTCCATCCTCCCCCTCCTGTGGACCCTCCATCCCCCTCCCCCTCCTGTGGACCCTCCATCCCCCTCCCCCTCCTGTGGACCCTCCATCCCCTCCCCCTCCTGTGGACCCTCCATCCCCCTCCCCCTCCTGTGGACCCTCCATCCCCCTCCCCCTCCTGTGGACCCTCCATCCCCCTCCCCCTCCTGTGGACCCTCCATCCCCCTCCCCCTCCTGTGGACCCTCCATCCCCCTCCCCCTCCTGTGGACCCTCCATCCCCCTCCCCCTCCTGTGGACCCTCCATCCCCTCCCCCTCCTGTGGACCCTCCATCCCCCTCCCCCTCCTGTGGACCCTCCATCCCCCTCCCCCTCCTGTGGACCCTCCATCCCCTCCTCCTCCCGTGGACCCTCCATCCCCCTCCCCCTCCTGTGGACCCTCCATCCCCCTCCCCCTCCCGTGGACCCTCCATCCTCCCCCTCCCGTGGACCCTCCATCCCCTCCTCCTCCCGTGGACCCTCCATACATCCCCCTCCATCCTCCCTCTCCCCCTCCTCCCGGTGCTCTCACCCTGCACATCCGAGGCCAGGGCCCGCCAGGTGGGGGCGTAGTTGATACAGTGTCCGCACCAGGAGGAATAGAACTCCAGCAGCCAGGCAGAGGATGAGTTATACAGAGCGCCGTTCACCGATTTCCGCTCCAGTATGGAGACCCCGGCATCCTGCGGTCCGTACAGCGTCTTATCCGCGCTCACCAGCAACCCGATCCCGGCCAGGAGCAGCCGCAGCACCGGCCGGACCCCCGGCACCCCACTACAGCCGGCCATAGCTACTGTGCAGCCGACCTCTCACCCCGTGACGTCACCCAACACAGACTCAGGGAAGGGACAGAGCCTGCGAGCGGCCACGCCCCGTCACGTCCACATCTAACCCATGGGCGGAGACTTCCTCCTGGGGCGGAGCCTCGTTCTTAGCAGACCACGCCCTATCCATCCCAGTCTGCTGCAGGCCACGCCTTACTCATCCCAGTCTGCTGTTACTGGTGCTGCACTCTCGCCTCCCCAGTACACTGATCTGTGACAGATAGATACGCAGATTAACCCCTGAAGGGACAGGGCTTTGAATGGCCACATAATCATCATGTGACCAGTCACCCTTGAAGAACTTCTATGTACAGAGCTGATAGATAAGATGACTGGAGGGAAGGAGGGGACATGTGTCCTGAGATTCTCATGTAGTTACATTACAGTCTATAGAATAATGATTTACACCAAATGATATCCATCCTCATAGGTTTCACACTGATGGAATATGCTGGCGGATAGGACTGGTAGCCCAGACACCTGCCTGCAGTCCAAGTAACCATAGAACTCAGCTGTGCAACGTACGTAGTGTGAACAACGGCCGTTTGTAGTGCACCAGCGGCCACATTGACAGGTCAATTATTTGTGCAGACATAGTGAACAACAGCCCCTGTTAGCCTAAGACTATGTTCACACAATGTATTATTTATGACAAGAGCGGCCGTTGTTGTCATAAAACATTATGTCATTGAACGTTATGGGAACAGCGGCCGTTGTTCACACACTGTGCACACAATGTATACATTCTATGTTCTATGGTTAACTGGATTGCAGGCACACCCAAATGTGTCCGTAATCCCAATAGAAATTAATTATGTTCCTGCAGCCGATACTGCCATATATAAAACTTGTAAACCAGCAGCCATTGTTTGACACTGACAACAATGGCCGTTGTTATACAGCAAGTGAACATAGCCTAAGGCAACAACGGCCGTACTTTTTACGAAAATATATGTTGCTTTGCCTTTTATGGTATCCCATCCGGAGTGTATACACATGGTATACACTCCGGCCGGGATCTCTCTCGGCGCTATAGAAAAGTGACATGTCAGTTTTCTGAGGCCACTATTCAGTGAATAGCGGCCACAGAAAACCCTGTCAGTGCACACTGTGGAGCGAGCGGCTCCGGCCACACACTCCATAGTGAGCTGTGGGGAGTTCTGATGCAGGTGCACACTGATGTGCCCGTATCCGAACTCTGCGGCCCTAAAGATCATCTGGCCGGTACTGGTACCGGGTCACGGAATGGTCGGTCTTAGCCCGGATAAGTTGGTACTTAAAGTGACTGTACCACCAGACCCAGGCAGAAGCACTGGAGGCGGGCCGACCCACCCTTAGTGGGAGGAAACCCTAGCCCCTCTATGATTGGGTTCTATTGATTCTAATGGAGTCATGTCATGGAGGGGCTGGAGTTTCTTCCCACTAAGGATGGGTCGGCCCGCCTCCAGTGCTTCAGCCTGGGCCTGGTGGTACAGTCACTTTAAGTACAGGCCGGATGATCTTTCCAGCCACAGAGCTCTGATGCCTTTAAAGTCAATGGGGGCTGTTACCGTATACGTATAAGATTTACGGAAGATTTATCAAACTGGTGTAAAGTAGAACTGGCTCAGTTGCCCCTAGCAACCAATCAGATTCCACTTTACATTCCTCACAGATTCTTTGGAAAATGAAAGGTGGAATCTGATTAGTTGCTAGGGGCAACTGAGATCTTTTCGCTCTTCACATTTTGTTATGTTGGGGCCTCGTGTTAAGATACTCCATCATTCTGCACTCAGTTCTCCATGATGAGAAAACAAATGTACTAAAACACATGGACACAAGTAATAAGACTCTCTGCTATGACGTGTGATATTCAGCCCTGGCCCCTCCTAATTCTTTTATTCATCTCTGAGATGTTTCTGTACCTTGATTGGACTTCACTTATTGGACAGGATTAGGAAAGACACGCAATGTATATCACTGTATGAAAATGTATATCAAAGAAAACACCCTGCTATGAGGAGGAAGGAACTGCCTGTAGAGCTCAGAGACAGGATTGTGTAGATGCTGGAGAAGGAGAAGGGGGCAAAAAAAGAAGTGGAAGAAATTTGAAAAAAAACAGGACTGGCTGCCACCCCAAACTAATCTGAGAAGGGACTTGGTAAAAGAGGTGACCAAGAACCCAATGGTCACTGGCTGGGTGTGGATGGTTCCGGAAGGTCACCATCACTGCTTCACTTCACCAATCTGGGCTTGATGGCAGAGTGGCCAGAAAGAAGCCACTAGGCCATGAAAACCCGCCAGGAGTTTGGAAAATATCACCTGAAGGACTCTGAACACTGTGAGAAATAGGATACAGGGGTCTGTGAGGACAAGATTGAATTGGTTTATTTGGAGAAATACAGGCACTGCTTATCACCTGCCCAATGCCATCAGTACAGGAAGGCAGGGTGGGGGCAGCAACATGGGGGAGGACAGGGAGACTGGTCAGGGGTGACAGAAAGCTAAATGGAGCAAATTACAGAGATATTTTTAATGAAAACCTGATCCAGAGAGCTATAAGTCTCAGACTGGCCCGAAGCGTTACCTTCCAACAAGACAATCACCCTAAGCACACAGCCAAGATAACCCATTAGAGCCCTGATGGAACATTTTTGGAGATACCTGACAATAGCGTCCACCAATAGCCCCATCCAACCAGATGGAGCTGAGAGGAACTGCAAAGAATGACAGAAAATCCCTAAATCCAGGTGTAAACCTTGCGGCCAGAATTACTTAAAAGGGGCCTGACCTAAGTGCTGAGTGTCCGCTCCGAATACTTGGCAATGGGAGATTCAATCTTGTTGCCCCTAACAGTTTCTCCAACTCCTAAAAAACTGGCTCCATATAGTGTTTCTTACATTATTTTATTATGGTGTCCAGTATACAGATGACTTTGGACATATATTGAAGCAGAAGGGATGCTGGGATTCATCCAGGCTGTGTGATTCCATATAGGCTATTGTAAAAACAAATACATATACTGGGCCAGATATGGATGATTTCTGAGGTTACATCCTTGGAAATATCCACTTGTCTATGTCCCATACCCAACAAGTGTCCTGACGTATACCTACAACAGACACTACAAAGAATAAAAACAGAAAAGAAACAGTAACAAAACATCATTGTGGTTTCATCCCAACCAAGATCAACCATCATTCCTCATTTCCTTAGTAGTGTAGTCCAGTCAGGATGGTCACCCCCTCCAAGGGCATCAAGGGAAATCGAACAGAGGTTTTCTAAAAGTCAAAGCTAAGGAAAGGATTAGACCTTGAAGTGCTCTTGATAGTGAAGTCCTGCAGGAGGCTGAGGGAGTGCAGCTCTCAGATCTCTCTACTTAGTGGCTGCTGTTTGATGGGATTACAAAGGGAAAAGTGCCGGTCATTCCATTAATACATTCAGCCCATTTGGAATGGAGGATGGAAGTTTGGTGACAGATGAAAAGGTCAGAGACGCTAAAACAATCCTAATCCTGAGCCTCTACGTGTGGAGAACTGGGTCTCTACAGAGGGGACAATGCTCATAATATATATAATGATGGGAAATAAGTATATAAATAATCCGACATGTAGAAATAAAGGGACAAACTATACGTAGTCAATCTAGATTGGTTGTAAACTGAATGGTGCCCCATTTCCTAAGGTCCACTTGTTCAGTGCCTCCTTCCCTTATACCCAATGGTTTAAAAAACAAATTACTAAGTTCTCCCTACCTGGCTACACCTATGTCCAATAGTTTTATTTCCACAACGCTTAGAAACTCTATTCATGTTTGCTAATGGTGTGTGTGTGTGTGTGTGTGTGGGGGGGGGGGGGGGGGGGGGGGGGGGGTGTCTGGACCCCAACAACCAAACGTAAGGACATGTCTCTGGGATGAGGTACTCTGACACCTCAGTCCTTGGAGTCGAGTAGTTTAGTAACCCGGTCCCTGGCATCCAGTTGTTGACTGACTCCATAGCTTAGTGAACCTGTAATAGTTTAGTCACCGAATCCCTAATGTTCAGTATGATCCAGTTCAATGGTCTGTTGTCCCAGTTCTTAGTGGTTCCCTATGTAATGATCTCCGCTCATCATGGTGACAGTGCTATTGATATCTCGGTGCTCTTTACAGTGCTCACTATAGAAAATAATTTCTGTAACCATAAAAATGTGATTTGGGGCATTTTTAGCATTAGATAAACCTCCAGAACACACACAATCTCAATAATCCGTATACTAAGTTTGACAAGGATCTTTACAAAAAAGGAGGAGTTTTTACTCACCGTAAACTCTCTTTCTCGTAGTCTTCATTGGGGGACACAGACACCGTGGGTATAGGCTGCTGCCACTAGGAGGCTGACACTAAGAAAAAAACAAAACAAGTCGGCCCCTCCCAGCAGGCTATACCCGCCCACTGGCACTGAGCTAATTCAGTAGTGAAAAAGCAGTAGGAGGAGCCGAAACAACCATAAAGAAAAAAACAGTCCACACTCAAAATCTGAAAAAACACAGGCCAACAGGCAACCTTAATCAGACAACAGAGGGTGGGTGCTGTGTCCCCCAATGAAGACTACGAGAAAGAGAGTTTACGGTGAGTAAAAACTCCTCCTTTCTCGTGCGTCTTATTGGGGGACACAGACACCGTGGGACGTCCAAAAGCAGTCCCTTGGGTGGGAAGAGACAGAGTGGAGCTAAGAAGAGGAAGAAGCCACTGCTGCCTGCAAGACCATGCGGCCCAGACTTGCATCGGCCGATGCAAACGTGTCCACACGGTAAAACCTAGAAAAGGTGTGCAGTGAGGACCACGTGGCGGCCTTGCAGAGTTGAAGAGCTGAGGCCCCGTGACGAATGGCCCAGGAAGCCCCAACCGAACGAGTCGAGTGAGCTGCAATCCGGAACGGGGGCGACTTACCCTTACTCCGGTAAGCCTGAGCGATGGCGGAGCGGACCCAGCGGGCCAGGGTCGCCTTAGACGCTGCTGACCCCTTTCGAGGACCCTCAGGGATGACAAAGAGTGAGTCCGAGTGTCGAAGAGACTTCGTCCTGGAGAGATAGATGCGCAGGGCGCGAACCACATCCAGCTTGTGGAGCGAGCGCTCCCTTGGATGAGAGGGGGCCGGACAGAAAGAAGGAAGAACAATATCTTCGTTGAGGTGGAAAGGTGAAACCACCTTGGGCTGAAAAGAAGCCACGGGCCTAAGTACCGCCTTGTCCTGGTGCAACACCAGCAGGGGAGGACGGCAAGAAAGGGCTGCCAATTCCGAAATCCTCCGGACAGACGTAACCGCCACCAGGAAAACCACCTTAAAGGACAAGATGGCCAAAGGCACCTCCCGGAGGGGCTCAAACGGAGGAGACTGCATAGCATCCAGGACGAGATTCAGATCCCACGGGGGAACTGGGTGCCGATAAGGAGGTGCAATGCGCGCCACTCCTTGGAGAAAAGTCCTGACTTGAGGAACTGACGCCAATGGTCTCTGGAAAAAAAACTGAAAGGGCAGAAACCTGGCCCTTAAGAGAGCTCAGAGCTAAGCCTGCGTCCAGACCTGCCTGGAGGAAGGCCAGGAGTTGCGCCAGAGAAAAGGGAAGTGGAGGCGCAGAACAGGCCTCACAGTGCCGGAGGAAGGCCCTCCAACAACGATAATAAATCCTTGCCGATGCAGGCTTCCGGGCCCTGATCATGGTCCTAATGACCGCATCAGAGAAACCGCGTGATTTCAGAATCCAGGTTTCAACAGCCACGCCGTCAAACGTAGCGTGGCTAAACGCGGGTGGCAGAGCGGACCTTGAGTGAGAAGATCCGGCCGGTCTGGTAGACGCCAGGGGACGTCGGCGGCGAGGTTCACGAGATCCGTGTACCAGGCGCGCCGTGGCCAGTCCGGGGCCACGAGGATCACCGGAAGTCCTTCCGACTTTATCTTTCTCACCACCCGCGGCAGAAGCGGGAGAGGAGGAAAGATGTAAGGGAGGCTGAACCGACGCCAGGGAATCACCAAGGCGTCCGAGGCCAGAGCCAGAGGGTCCCTCGTCCGGCAGACGAACTTCGGCAGTCTGTGGTTGAAGCGAGACGCCATCAAATCCACATCCGGTGTCCCCCACCTGCGACAGATCTGGGAGAACACCTCGGGATGCAGGGTCCATTCCCCTGGATCCACCCGTGCACGACTCAGATAGTCGGCCATCCAATTGTCCACACCCGGAATGTGAACAGCGGACAAGGCAAGCACGGTTTCCTCCGCCCAGGAGAGGATCAGCGCCACTTCCATCATGGCGGTCTTGCTGCGGGTCCCGCCCTGATGATTCACATAAGCCACTGCAGTGGCGTTGTCTGTCTGCACCCGAACGGGGAGACCGTGGAGCTGTGTCTGCCAGTGCAGAAGGGAGAGACGAATCGCCCGCAGCTCGAGGATGTTGATGGGGAGGCAAGCTTCCTTGGCCGACCAGGTTCCCTGAACCGTCAGGTCGTTCCAGACCCCTCCCCAGCCCCGCAGGCTGGCATCGGTGGTCACAATCTGCCAATGAACAGGAAGGAAGGAGCGCCCCAGGGAGAGGCTCGGAGACCGCAACCACCACTGAAGGTCTTGGCGGAGGCGAGCCGGTAGTTTCACCCTCCGATCTAGAGAGGGGAGTGACCTGTCCCACCGTGACAGCAGGAAGAGCTGCAGGGGGCGGGAATGAAACTGGGCAAAAGGGATCGCCTCCATAGACGCCACCATCTTCCCCAGAACCCTCATACAAAAACGTATGGACACAGGGCGGTGGCTGCAAAGAGCTCTGATATTGGCCTGAAGGGACTGCAACTTGTCCTCTGGAAGGAAAACGCGGGCCTGTACTGAATCCAAACGCATTCCCAGAAAAACGATGGACTGGGCAGGGACCAGGGAGGACTTGGAACGGTTGAGCAGCCAACCGAAGCGAGAGAGCGTATCCAGGGTGATATGGAGGCTCTCTAAATTCTGGTCCTTGGATGGAGCTTTGACGAGTATGTCGTCCAAGTAAGGGGTTACTGAGACACCTCGAGCCCGAAGAAGAGCCATGACAGCCGCCATGGTTTTCGTGAAAACCCGCGGCGCCGAAGCCAGGCCGAACGGGAGAGCCACGAACTGATAATGCTCTTCCCCTACTGCAAAACGCAGGAAACGTTGGTGAGGAGGATAAATCGGCACGTGAAGATACGCGTCCTGAATATCCACCGAAGAAAGGAACTCGCCTGGCTCCAGAGATGCGATCACAGAACGCAGGGACTCCATCCGGAAGTGAGATAGTCGGACGTGACGATTCAGACGCTTGAGGTCTAGAATCGGACGTACCGAACCGTCCTTCTTCGGAACCACGAATAGGTTCGAATAGAACCCGCGGAACCGTTGAAGAGCAGGAACGCGAACAATCACTCCCTTCGAGAGGAGCGAAGGGATGGCCTGGAAAAAACCGGCCGCCAGGGCAGGGGACCTGGGGGGACGAGAAAGGAAAAAACGATCGCGGGGAACGGAAATGAACTCGATCTTGTAGCCCTGTGAGATCAGTTCTCGCACCCAGGCGTCCTGAACATGAGCAAGCCAGACCTCCTGGAACAACAGGAGACGGCCGCCCACCTGAGGAGATCCGGGTGGGGGAAAACCTTCAGGAGGAGGAGGGCTTGGAGGTGCCAGGCTTAAAGGGGGGGCGGGAAGCGGCAGATCGCGCCTGCCAGGAAGAACGGTTTTTTGGAGAAACCGGACCTTTTGTTCTGAGGAGCCGCAGTCTTCCCGGCGCGAGTCGACGGAAGCGACCGAAAGGAACGAAAGGAGCCTGGTTTGCGACGGGAATCCTGACGCTTGGGGCGTTGCTGGGGAAGATTGGTACTCTTCCCCCCTGTGGCATCAGAAATAATGTCATCCAGGCGTTTCCCAAAGAGACGAGAGCCCGCAAAAGGCAGACTGGTGAGAGACCGCTTGGAAGCGTTGTCAGCCCGCCACTCACGAAGCCACAAGGACCGGCGAATAGCTACAATATTGGCCGACGCAAAAGCCGAACAGGCTGCAGCGTCCAGAGAAGCCGAGCAGAGGTACTGAGCTGCGTCCTGAATCTGTTGGGCGAGGTCGGCCAAGTCCTCAGCCGATACGCCAGAAGTAATGCCGTCCTTCAGTTGCTTAGCCCACATTGAAATGGACTTAGACACCCAAGTGGAAGCAAGGGTGGGAAGGAGAGATGAGCCAGAGGCCTCAAAAGCTGACTTAGCTAAGGACTCGGTGCGTCTGTCAGTGGAATCCTTAAGGGACGACGCATTGTCCAGCGGAAGAGTCGTGACCTTGGTCAACCGAGAGATCGGAGGATCCACAGAAGGTGGACCTGACCAGCGAGACACGAGGTCCTCGGGGAAAGGGTAAAGGACCGACAAGTGTTTAGGCTTTGAGAAACGCTTGTCTGGGGACTTCCAAAATTTGGAAAACAGGTCATCAAACTCTTTGTGACTGGGAAAAGTGCTGCGGACACGGTGACCGCTTCTATGGAAAAAACACCTCATCAGCAGGTGAGGGGTCCGGAGAATCCTTCAACTGGAAGGTATCGCGGACTGCGGCCACCAGGCTGTCCACAGTGGAAGCCGCGGGAGAAACATCCTCAGGATCCGAGTTGGAAACCGACTCAGAATCCGACAGATCTCCAGGCGAATGGGATCGCCTGTTAGGGGAGATATGAGTAGGGGCCAAACTAGTTCCAGGGGAGCCAGAGGAAGAGCGAGAAGAGGCACGGCGAGGACGCTTGTGGGAGCGGCTCCTGCCGGGCCGTACGCCACCGGCTGCCGGGCGTGATAGGGCGGGCGCTGAAGAAGAAGCAGACAGGCGGTCAAGGGCGGCCGCCACAGACTGAGACAACTGAGCCATCTGCGATACTGACTGGCAGAGAGAGCGCGCCCAGGCCGGGGCAGACTCCTCAGACTCCGGAGGGGGGTCCTGAGTAGGGGACATAGACGAACAGGACTGCATGGAACAAGCAGCGCAGATAGGCTGAGAGTGGCCGGAAGCAGATTTAGTGTTACAAGACGTACAGAAATAGTAGGTAACAGAGGAAGGAGGAGGATGCTGGCGGCGTGTGGATTCAGATCTTGAGTCAGACATAATGAAAAAAACTAAATATATATATACATATATTAGTAAGAAAAAACACAGCCAGCTAGTGTAATCCTACAGGTAGATAAATGCTGGAGCTGAGAAGAAACCAGACACCTGCAGAATGACAGAATACACACCATGAGAAAACTAGAAAGACAGAAAAAAACCTGGCATAAAATCCCATAGAGACCTTACCAGGCATCAATCTGTGAAAAAAAGGCAGAGGTCCGGCAGGGCACAGGACGGCTGCAGAGGCAGGATGGACAGCAGAAGACTGGCCAGGAAGAGCAGACTGGGGGTTGTAGTCACGGGACTGAAGACTCCTGACGACTATGGAGCTGCGCAGGCTGCCGCACCGAACGGGCTGACCAGGAGACCGCGTCACGAGCGTAGTGACGCGTCACGTGCGGAGTGACGTCAGACGTCGGCCCGCGCGGGAGAAAGACCGCGCGCGGGAAATTCAAACGGACCAGAGAAGAAGAGGCGGCGCGCGCGCGCGCGGGAAGGAGAGGCCGCGAGGACCGGAAGTTACGGCCGGACCCGGAAGTCGCGGCCAAGATGGAGAGAGAGAAGGGGGGGGAGGCCCCCAACCGGCACCTAAAGCAGCATCCCAGTTCCCGACCCCCCCGCATGCGGAGACGGCAGGAGGTCCGGAACGCAGCGGGGAAGGGAAAAGGTGCAGGGAACGGAGCTGGAGGTGCCTGGGAAGGGGGGGAACGGGGACTAGGGCCCGGACAGACCGCGGAAGGGAAACCGGGGGACCCCAGAAGGGAAGGAGAGCAGGGGAGCTTTACTTACCCCTGATGTAGAACTGACCTGTCCCATGAGTCTTCTGCCGGCACTATGCCGCGCTGCCGCGCGCAACTTTGGAAGGCTGGGCGGGCAGGGGCTGGCGGAGCAAGTCCGCATAGAGGAACAAACAGACAGCAGGGCTAGTCTGTGTCCTGGGCGCTGTGTCCGGCCGGTGGCAACCTAGGGTAAACAGCCCCTTTCCAGTTAGGGTCTGTGCCCTGGTTGCATAAGGGGGGATCAGGGCGAGTCTTTAGTGACCCACCGTGCCCCTGACCTGTAGAGGAAAAGGATTAAACATCTCAAAATTAAACAAGCAGAAACTGGTCTGGAGTAACCAGACCTGCGTCTGCCTCCTACTGACACTAAGCTAAACTGAATTAGCTCAGTGCCAGTGGGCGGGTATAGCCTGCTGGGAGGGGCCGACTTGTTTTGTTTTTTTCTTAGTGTCAGCCTCCTAGTGGCAGCAGCCTATACCCACGGTGTCTGTGTCCCCCAATAAGACGCACGAGAAAGTATATTTATTAAAATACAAAAATGTACAAAACACAATATATAAAGAATAAAACAATCATAGTATCAAACGCACTGAGCGCTTTACTCTCAAAGTGGCCTCAAAAATAAAATGTTCTTCATCACAGCTGTCTCTACTCTCCAAGCCAATGTTCCTTAGCCTGTGGTTCTTATGCTTTGTTATACGTACCCTACCCACTATTATCCATTATTAAACTGTTTGTATATAGGGCTCCCATAGCGTTCATTGTCTTTACCACTAGTGACATAATTTACATAAGAGAATAAATAATTGTTATATTAATCAAGGTGCAAACCAGTAAAAGTGCAAAAACACCAAACAAAATGGTACAAGAACACACATCAGATCTGTCAGTTCTCCTGAGGGCCAGGTCTTCTCCATCTGATTCAATGGCGGCAGGATGTCTGCTCTCCTTAGATCACAGCTCTTTACCTGCTGGAATCACAATATTCTTAGAAAGGTTTTGTTTTACTGACTTGGATCACTAGTTATGACTGTAGATTTCCTGTAAGTTATACGCACCAAGCAGGCGGCTCTCCTCCAGGTGACGGCCAGCACTGTGCTCTATTACAGGTAATATCTGCAATCACTTGAAGTGAATCTTTTACCAGATCTTCAAATAACCTATCAGTAAATTTCATTATTGCTGATGCTCTGTGTCCACACAATGGAATGGACGTCCTGGGGTCCTCAGTCACCTGGAGAAAAGATGTATAGAAGATCAGCCATGACTTCTCTATCCACCTATAGAAATATGCAAGACAGGAGGCTGCTAATGAAATACAAATGCTATCTCCTATCTATTTGACATCTATTCTTCTCAACCCCGTATACACATACACACTCATCTGTTCTTAGTGGGAAAAGTGGAATACATTGCTTCCTAAAAGCAAAGAATGGGGCACACTGAAATCCAACATTCCCACTTCCTATCCCCCCCCCCCCAGCGAGTCAAAATCGTGACACCACTATACATAAGAGATGGTTGGCCACTGAAACTGACAGAATCACCTGAATCTAATGTGCATGGTCTAGTTGACTAGAAACCTCGAGCATGCTGAGTCCTGGAAAACGTGGATAAAACCATAGGCTGTATCCATGTTTTCCTGGCAGCCCAATGGCTGTATCCAACTTCTCGAGACACTGGTAGTCAAATATGGCATGCTCAGGCTCGGTAAAACTCCAGCGTGCTTGAGGTTCACTAATTTTTAAGTGTGTTCACCTATTCCTATTCCATATGTCTCATAATTCTTACCAACTTATACTTGCTGAGTTGGATAGCAGATTGACTGTAGTGTCATCATATAAAAAGTTGGAGTCTGTATAGGCCCATTTTCATAGACTGATAATCAGGTAAAAGGAGTGATGATTGGCTACATAACATAACATAATATAACAAGTCATCTGGTGCTTGTATATAAGACCACTGACACCGGCTGGTGTGTACTGCAAGAAGGATAGCACCAATGATCACTCCCCAACCATGAATAGTTTGCAGCACGTTAGCAACATATCGAATTTACATGAGAAGATGTGTTGTTGACCATCGATCAGATCATCATCGACCATCAGCCAGCTGATCAGATCATGGTTACACGAGGCAATGATCGGCTGAATGAACAGTCCTACAAAGACTGTTCAATCACTGACCTATGTAAATGGCCCTTTACAAAGACAACATGTGTCAAAATGATAATCAGATGATAAATAAGACTAATGTTTTTTTCCAGTACAGATGCAATAGAACAATAGAGCCCAGTGTGCCAATGATCAGCAAATATTCCAGTGTTGGGGTTAATGCTTCTTCAGATTTTACAATTAATTCTTAAGCAAATTATCCTGTTTGCCTACTGTAAGTATAATCTGGATAAGAGGCGTTTCAGTCTGGTTCTTCCTTTATCAGTGAGCCAGTGTACACATGCCGGGTACAATAACTGCAAGTCAAATAACCCTGGAGCACTTACGGCTGAAACCAGAGAAGCCTGAACACCAGGTTATTACGTCCTTACTGCATGTACCAGACTCAGTCACGGGGCGTACGTGAAATATCACACAAGGAAGATGCTGAGCATATGCTGGGGAGTTCTTGGTGTCCTGCTTGCCTCCTTTGTCCTATGGTATTGTCCCGATATAACACAAATGCATCTGTATATTACAATGGCAAACCACTAATTGTAAAAAGAGAACAGTGTAATGTTTAATCCTTCCTGTAGGGGCGCTGCAGGTAAACTAAACACTGATGTGTTCCTCTAATTAGAATTGATTGCAGCAGGTTACTGTGATCTAATATACCACCCATATATACGTACCAGGAAAGGGCTCCCATAGAGAATGGAAGACTGATGTATATTTTCTTTTCCTTTCCTCTGTCTTATTTTTTTATACTCTTTAATGCAGTTATTTATAACATCAGTCAGTAACATGTCCAGGTATCCGCCTGCCTCCCGCATGGTCACTGATGGGAGTTGATTGCAGAATCCTTCTTCGGCCCCCATCCATTTTTCATCCTCATCCTCGCTCCTATTCATCACTGACTCCTTCGCGGGGGCAGATATTTTAGAATATGTCTCGATGGCATCACATAAGACTCTGCTGATCAGCTCGTCTGTAACCTTTAGAAGCAATCTGTGTTTGTCGTTCTGCGGGGGGTTTGGCACTATTAATTTGTTAGTGTCATCTTGACAAAACTGCTTTATTTGCAAGGTTCGACCAGGGTTTTCGCTTTCAACAATGTGTTCTTCTGGGAGGGTATTTAAATATCTTGGGGAAATGTCAGCACCTTGAAGATCATTAATATTTTCTGATGTCTCTAAACTGCATGACCTTGACTGGTTGGTGTCCTTTCCTGAAGACTCCTTCCCTTCCTTCTTTTCTTCAAGTTGTCTTCCACTTGTTTCTCCACCATCACTGTGTGACTGGACATCTCTGGATGCACCATTACCAAATGTACCATCACAATCATCATCCTCATCCCTGCGTGGATCTGATCCATCCATGTCATCAAACAACAGATGCGAGATCTGTCTGGGTCTAACAAACACTCCACAATTCTTAGAACATTCAAAGTATTTGATCCCTTCGTATGTTCCATCGTGTTCTCCTTCAGGCTTATCAAGGGCTACTCCGGCCCAATAACCCGATTTGAAGGACGTCAACCCTTTATACATTAAAGTTCCAGGCTTTGAAAGCTTGACTAATACCCGGTCTCCAATCTCAAAGGTAGCGAGAGGGTCGTGGGCACCATCTTCAGCTTTGGATAGTGTCAGGAATGGTCTACATGGCTTTACCACTTCAGGTGACCTTCTCGAATTCTCATCATTTATAATTTCATCTGGTGGAAGGAGAGTGTCCTCTGTAAGGAAGCTATCATATAGTAAATGGATCTCATCGATGAGGCTAGCTTCCCCACTACTTTGCAAACTTTCAGATTGGGATAAAAGTATTTCCTCAGGTGGGGTGGGAAAGTCTTCTGTGTCGCTATCGCCGCTCCTAATGGAGCCCGAGTCTCTTGGGAGAGAAGGGAGCTCTTCGCTCTGATCCTGTTGTGGGGAATACAGGTCTGCGCTTTCGTAGGAAAGCTTTTCATCAACTGGAGACAAGATTTCTGACAAGGTGTCTTCGATAGGCTGGAGAACTTCATCCGTGATGAATATGATGTCTTCCTCGCTCCGATGTGGAAAGCTTTTAATCTGAAATAAATCTTTTGAAGTTGTAGCATGAAATGGCATCATCTCAATTTTCCTGAAGATTGCACTTTCCGTAAAGGATTGTTTTTCATTAGTTTCTGTCACTCTTTGCCGGTCTTTAGTGTCAGGTGAACTCATTTCAGCTGCATTACCGTCGTCTTCTGGACCCATTGACGTCGAATTCTGTATGTCGGAAATTCTTACTACACTACTGTCCTGATTTCCGTATGTTTTTGTATCTGATTCTGTCAAGTCCTCAGAGGTTGGAAAGGACTCACATGCCAGTGGGGCTGTTTCAGTCTTACTCTGTGTCCCATCCATAACCAATACAACTTGTTTTCTAGAGTCTATGGGTTTTGTTGGGGAAGACGTTGGCTCTTCCCCATAAGAAATTACATCTCTCTTTACATTTTCTTCTTCATTTATTATGTTTTCCCCTCTTTCCTTGTCTAATAGACTTCCAGTTGGAAACTCTGAAGACTCCATGTCAAACACCTCTGAATCTCCACTCTCTGTGTCTTGCCCTTGGTCGGTACTTTCAGAAATATTAATAAGTTTAGCAGAAACTTTCTGAAATTCTGCAAGAAACGGGAAGAGCACACAGGATTCTGATTTGGAAGGCACAGAGACACTTCGAGAACTGAGACTATTAATGGGTATGGTCCCTGAGTGGGTATCGCTTGCAGTGTCTTGGGTTGCTGGTCTTTTGTTGGGGTCTGAAAATGAAAATGTAAGTATATAAATTATCTGGTCACCTTCTTAGTACATAACAGAGAATGGTTATAAAAAATGTGAAGATGAACCAAAACTACAGCTAGGAAACATAGTTTTGGGCAATACAGGTCTGCATCTATATAGTTCACATAATGGTGTCATAATGTGTCCTTTGCTCCTTATGGTCAGTTATATAGTACAGAGAGAACATGATTGGATCCATCAGTGTATAATGTGTACACCTATAAACAGTGGAATAAAAGAACATGGGTTCATGTTCACATTAAGATAAAAAGTGATACTGTAATTTATCTAAACTTAAGTGCCACCAGGTCTGAAGTCTTGAGAGCTAATGAAACTGCTAGATTTGACTCACTTGCTCTTGCCAGCCTCGGATATTGTGGGCACCTACTGTCTGCTTTAACCGCTTATAACTAGCAATTGTAGTTGGTCTCAGGAGTGAGACACAGTGTGTTTTTAACTTTGCACATGTCTAGATGACATCTCAAAAGTTTAGCTTAATAACATTACCGCCTTAAATGTCTAAGTGCCCTGACTCTGCACTCACCTGCAACTTTAGCACAATTGTAATTTTCACCAACTTACTTTTCCTTTCAAATGTCAAGGAAGAGGTCAGGTTTTACCACCAATAACATGTACTGACTATACCAACAATAAGAGTCTGTATGATACTAAACATAAAATTTGTGACATATCTTACCCTGTCTTAGCTCTTCTGAGCTCTCAGCTTCTGGCTCTTCTCTATTTTTAAATTTCTCATTCAGGCTGAGATTATTTCTAGAGTTGAAAAAAAAGAACATAAGATGTATAACCTTAACGCTGGTACCCCTGATTAAGGCTATGTTCCCACGTTGTATCGGACCGGCCGTTCCGTGACCCGGCCGTTCTCTGCCAAGATTATCCAGGCCAGTACTGCAGTACCGGCGGAATGATCTTTATGGCCGTAGTGTTCTGATGCGGGCGCATCAGCGTGCGTCCGCATCAGAACTCCCCATAGCGCACAATGAAGCCGCTCGCTTCATTGTGTGAACTGACAGGGCAGAAAACTAACATGTCAGTTCTTTGCGGCCCGGCATGGGATCCCGGCCGGAGCGTATACGATGTGTATACGCTCTGGCCGGGATCCCATAG
Organism: Dendropsophus ebraccatus; assembly: GCF_027789765.1. Classification (NCBI taxonomy): domain Eukaryota; kingdom Metazoa; phylum Chordata; class Amphibia; order Anura; family Hylidae; genus Dendropsophus; species Dendropsophus ebraccatus. The sequence continues at coordinate 22,329,580 of NC_091463.1, read as the reverse complement.
AACAAGAGGAAATGTTCCACACTGCATTAAGTAGGGCCATTGTTGCCGATGGCAACAACAGCCGTACTTTTACATAGTGTGAACATAGCCTCATAGTGTCTTTAGAATTTTGTCAGGATTCCCATTTTACCTTGAATCTTCTGATGCAGGCCTCTCTGTATCTTGCTTATTTAGGAAGGTGTCCACTTCAGTTCTGTTAGCGAAGATCTCTTCCTAGTAAAAACATATATGAAGGATTAAAGTGACTCTGTACCCACAATCTGATACTCCCCCAAACCCCTTGTACCTTCAGATAGCTGCTTTTAATCAAAGATCTGTCCTGCGGTCCATTTGGCAGGTGATGCAGTTATTTTCCTAAAAAACAACTTTTAAACTTACAGCCCCGTGCCCTACGGGAGTGGCTTAGAGTATCTGTGCCCTAACTTTGCACCACCCCTCCTTCCCTCCTCCCCACCCTCTTCATCATTAGGAATGCCACTGGAACATTTTCTCCATGATGAACATTTGCACAAGTGTCTTAACAATCCAGCCCATGTGCCGTGCTGACACAGCTGACGAATAGTAGGCAATCTGCCTGGAGCATTCCTAATGATGAGGAGGGTGGGGAGGAGGGACAGAGAGGTTGTGCCAGTCTAATACATACACAATCTAGGCCACTCCCGTAGGGCACGGGGCTGACAAATTAAAAGTTGTTTTTTTAGGACAATAACTGCATCACCTGCCGAATGGACCCCAGGACAGATCTTGGATTAAAAGCAGCTATCTGAAGGTACAAGCGGTTTGGGGGGGGGGTCAGATTGTGGGTACAGAGTTGCTTTAAAATACTTATCATGTGTACAGTACAACACATCACAGCAGGTATCAGTATCCGATCAGTGTGTGTGTGTGGGGGGGGGGGGGTCCTCCGTAATCTTTACTATCTGCAGTGGTGGAACTGCAGAGAATCAGAGAATAAGGCCCGCCGTATGAGAAAATCTGTGATGGAGCTGTGGTACTTAGCCTCAGTATCTATGATGGCATATTCTAGTGACACTTTTTATATCTTGCTATAAGAATAACTTCAATACTCTACACAGAACATTTAAATACTAAATCATATCTTACTAAAAATTTTTAGATATAATTTTCTTGTGTTATCCACACAGAATATGTCATATATAGGGATACATAGTGACAGCTGCACTTGTGCCCTGAGGGGGACTGGTGGTCCCTATGCTATGATTTGTGTAAACAGATACCCCAAATACACTGTCTTCAATTCTTAACTTCACAACAGTCTGGAAACCCACAAACCTTGAAGTATGGTTTCTGGCCTGTCTTTCTAAATGATCTCTGTCCCTAATTGGCCCTTTTTAGCTATATTACTTTTTGGGGAAATTGGATAGAAATGTATAAGTGCCACCACTACTGCTCCATCTGAATTGGACATCCAGCTTTCTTACACCCCTGAATAAGGGATATCCCTACATATGAAGCAATATGGGATTGGGAAGCATTTTTCATAGGAAAGCAGATTTGCTCTTCAAGGAGCGCTGGATGATAACACTGTAAAGTACACCAGCAATCGGCACTCCAGCAGGGTCATGGTGCCAAGGGAATGCTGAATCCACAAAGAAAATAACACGATCCCGGCACTCACATTGCAATGAAGAAAGTCTGTTTATTCACACAACTGGTTCGCTGCATGCGTTTTGACCATAAGGTCTTTCTCAACAGAATGAGAAAGACCTTATGGTCGGAACGCGTGCAGCGAACCAGTTGTGTGAATAAACACACTTTCTTCATTGCAATGTGAGTGCCGGGATCGTGTTATTTCCTTTGATAACACTGTAAGCAGGTAGCAATAGCCACCCATCTTTCCCAGAATCCGTTACTAACATTGGAGTATTTACACCACAATCTCTCCCATAAAGCCGGACCCTGATATATAGCTGCTATGTAGCTTTATGTATATGACAGGTACATACACGAGCCGTGTCCTGCTCTCCTGCCTGTGAGTGATTGTTCTGATCTTCCTGAGTCGCTGGAGATCCATCCATGATATTCTGAGGAGACTCCTCCGCTTGCTTTCCATCGCCTGATAAAGACCTTCCCTGAGCACTTACATCTGCGATACAAGACAATAGGTTAGAATAGCCTCTGCTTCTTTCTTGCATGATCACAGTTAATACCTTTGTTTCTGTAACACAAATAGTGTTAAATCTCACGAAACTAAATCTTTATCTAGATGAATGTATGAAGAAATTAGGACTGTGATGCAGAACTACAACTCCAATCATGCCATGCAGGTGCCAGGGTGTGATGGGAACTGTAGTCTTGCAGTTCATCTGTTTACATGAGTGGATGCGCTGCCACAAGAATATCCTGAATAAGCTGATTGATGATACTAGACCTATCTATGGGTGCCCAAACACTTACAAGCTATCAGGAATGTTCAATGGACCCATAGAGAATGATTGGAGTACTTGCCACACATGCATGGTGTGCACAGTGTCCTAATAATTCCAGGGACAATTTTGACCATTCTCAGCATTGATGGGGTCTCAGTGATCAGACCATCAGCAATCTCCTTGTTATCCCCTGTCCTGTGAATAGGGGATAACTTTGTTAAATGGAATACCCCTACAATGCTGCTATCAGTAGTAGATAACATTACCAGTAATAGCATCCACCTTCTCCTCTGCTGCTTCTCTGCTTTGAGGGTCACATCTTCTAAGAGTTGAGTTGTCAGAGAGTTCAGGAACAGGGGTCGTACTCTCATCCTCTGCCCTCTGTATCCTAGTGAGAAAGAAAACGATCTGCTAAACCCTCAACAACACCCATGAAAAAAGCATTATACATATCTAACTTAAAGGAGAACTCTGGCCAAATCTATAAATCAGGCAGGGGTGGGGGGAACATAATTAAGACTCTATACTTACCTGTATACTTCATCTATACTTACCCGTATCCGTGCATCACCAGCTCACGGACTTCTGTTGCCTCATGGCTCAGAAATGCCCGCTCGGCCAGTCAGTGACTGAAGCAAGACATCTGTCCAGTCACTGACTGGCTGAGTGAATACTTCCCGCTGGTACGTAATGATGCAGGAATCCAGGAGAAACTGGAATCTGGCAGATGTGAATGAACTGTGGGGGCATGGGGATGGGTAAGTATAGAATCTTTATTATAGTCTACCCCTACTCCCCACCCACAACAGATTTATAGATTTGGATAGAGTTCTCCTTTAACAAATAGTCTCAACTAAAAGTCTTTTACCATTAAGTGTCTACAGCTCCTATGTAAATCTACACGTGTTCAAGGTAACAGACTACAAATTGAGATCAGTCTGTCCTCTATCTTCTTCTAACAAACATTAAGTGGAATAGCAAGAAGCCAGGGACAGATGGATAGTAGTATGACTAGAGAATTGATCTAAAAACAGTTCATTTTTTACTGTTACTATGGAGATACATATGTATGCATAACATATATATGCACACTATACTACGTACTGATATGTCTCTGCTGTTTGGGTTTTGTCCGTCACATCATCATCCTCAGAGAGGTCAGAAATGGCCGACTGCGTATCCTGGTTGGGATGCTCAGAAACCAAGGTGGAATCCTGGAGCGTGCTGTATCTGGACAGCTGGGCAGAAGGGTCCAGATCAATCAGCTCTGAAGCCTGCAAGAAAGAATATGTCTCAAGGCCTGAACAGGAAGTGGTAGCCCCAATACAATGTATGTAAGGTAAGCACAGTCATTCTAGACAGGACAGAGTACTGTGCTGCTGCTGTCTTTAGCTCACAGAGGATTGCCTACACTAGGTAGACCATATCATTCCTTACAGCAGATGTGTGACTTATGACTAAGTAAGGACAGGTCATGCATAGTAATATCATGGAGAATGTTCATCTCTCTTAGTCCATACCTGAAGTATCACCCCAGAACCATGCAATTTCTGCTGAATGTTGGCTGCCGCCTGCTGTATCCTCAGTATCTCCTTCTGCTGCTTCAGCAACAACTTCCTCTCCTGGTGGGCAGCCTTGTAAATGTTCTGCAAGTGCCTAATCTCCGCCTGGAGCAACAAAATGGTGTAGCGATGGGAACAAGTTGCATGTACTTTCTAAACAGCCATTGTCCTATTATGATTGATGACATTTCATACATAGTCATAGTTCTAAAGTTTTACTGGTTCCCATTTTGCAGACCACCAGCTGGTCAAAGGACTCTTACAGGCCAAGCAGTGCACCCTGGGAAAGAGTATGCAGAGTAGGTCTCCTCCAGAAAGATGAAGACTGTCTCTCTAGTGCCACCTATAGGTAGATAACCCCAAGGCAATATCTGATAAAAGAGCCCTGAAACATGACTGGGGATTATCGGCCACACCAGAATCTCCCCCCACCGGAATAGAACTTCTAAGGGGGCATTCATGCATTGTGTAAACATGGACGTTGTACTGCAGAACAGAATGCGGAACTCCTGGCATTATGATTCATAATGATGCCGGGAGCTCTGAATCAGTTTAAATCTTCACACTACTGTACTGACACAGCCATGTGGCTGTGTCAGTAGTGTGGTGTGAAGATTCAAACTAATTCGGAGCTTCCGGCACCATCATAAATCATAATGCCAGGAGTTCTGTGACTCCAGTCTATGAATGAAAGATGTACTACGGTAATGGCTGGAGTGACAGATTGAAATAAGAGTGATATCTCCTGATTCAGGGTAAGAACACCTAAGAAGAGCTATTCTACAATGATGTAAAGTCAGCAAAAACTGCTGACAGGTCCGCTTCTGGTCTTGGGTAGCATGCCTGCAGATTGAGGAGGTTGTTCTCAGGCTATAACCAGCATTATCTATTTCTGGTCACCTAATCAAGTACATGTTGCTCATATGGGAAAAAGTTATTTGACAGGCAGCTACATTTCCATCTCCTAACAAGGACACGCTGGGCAACGATAAGATTAGAGAATGGAAACTTTTCAGCCATAGCGAAAAGTCAGAAAATGATTTCACTGTTCTAAACCAGAGGCCTCCAAACTACAGCAAGACTATGACTCCTATCCTGCTAGGGCAGACTGAGAGATGTAGTTCTCCAAGAGCTGTCCCCACCACTGGTGTTTTTCCTTGGCACCTGTCCTAAAGTTTTCTCTCAGGTTAGCCAGTGGGAGATGAAGTACTTTGTTTTCTCCACTAGGTGTCACTACTGTTTTTATGTCTTTTATGCACGACTGTAGAGTCAAAAGGGTTAACTGTGCTGTGCCATGTGTTGTATGCTGACCAGTTACAGGTGCTCTCTCTTCTTGTCCTATCCTATGCTTCTTCTATCTCCCCCACACTCAACCCCACCCCTCACAGGAGGGTTTAGATATAACCCCTGTAGGAGAAGTTAACATGGTGGAGGAAATAAGTAAGTTCAGTCCTTACTCAGTTTTCAGTGAGAGAGCACACACAGAGACCAAGTTCCTGCAGAAGTTAAGCCAGGGCCTGGCTTTGGCCAGGAGCGCTGACATGGACCAGAGACAGATGCAGCCGAAGACTTTATTCCTTATACAAGCAACCACTACAGTTAAGCAGTGCTAAGTCCACGATAGGGGAGAGAAGCTACCAAGGATAACCCTAGTCCACGCCAGGAACCTCTCAAAAACGTGCAGGGCGGTCTCCTGAAGCAGTAGGAACCAACCCCAGTAGGACAAAGCTATCAGAATACGTCTACATATCCTACTGCGCAGTGCAAGACAACCGGGTAATCTTCGAAGTCTGCTGCACACAGATAACCGGCGACTGGGGCTTATGCTACCCACCTAGGATGGGTTCTACACAACTAGGGGGCAAAAGGCGGTCAGACTATAGTCTAAAATTGAGTACAAGCATCACTTATCTCTTCTCTACACTTCAGTTCCGGCAGAGTACAGATTCTACATTGGGCAGGACTCCTCTGGCAACTCCTCTCTTCCTCTTCCTTCTCTACAAAAGCACTTACTACTACTACAAAGCACCTACCTTTACAAAGCACTGGTTTATTCTATTGTCAGCAACTACTTTTATTAAGATTTGCACTACCTGTATTGAGTGTACTGTTCACCTGCAACTTCGTTCAGTAAAGTTTTCATTTTTTATACTAAACGCACGGGACTCTATCTTATCTTCCTGCAACTGCAAATATACACACACCACCGTCTACCTTGGGTTATTTTTTCCCTCGCTGTGGGTTGCGATACTGACATCCCTGGTGGGTCTACTATCACTCCAGGTTACTGTGACAAGTGCCCAAGGGACCCGCAACAAAGCCCAGGGGTTACCGACCATTTGGGGACATAAACTGGCCAAAACAGGTACCAACATCACACCTGTGTACTACTACAGTACTGGCGCCATGACAAACAACATAACAGTAACTGGCTAAGTACCACACCACAACAATAGGAAGATGTCAGAAGGACTTTACACTTCTTATGAACATTTTCTACATAGACAACGGATTTCCAATTACCTGCTCTTGTCTTAGGTTCCTTTGGATTTCATGCTCCTGTCTCAGCAGGTCTTCTAACTTACTTGGCTCATTTTTCGTTTCCCAGTATCTGAAACAACCAAGAAATCAACTGGGATTAACTAGTACCAATAAAAAGTGATACTAATTTATTATTCTGGGGCCAATAAGAATGTTCATAACTTCTAGAGTAAGCTCAGAGTAGATAAAACTCCTAAAGTAACCAAAATATCTATCTATCTATCTATCTATCTATCTATCTATCAACCTGGACTAGATAAGACTCCTAGAATAATCTAGAACATAGATCATTTATTGTTTGTCGGTCACTATTGTTTGTTGGTTACTAGGAAAGCTCTCTCACGTCTTCTGGTGATTGAGCAGAGCCAATTCTGCTTTGGTCTTCTCTTTAAGAGCTTCTTCCCGGAGCCGGAGCAGAGCGGACTGATGTCTAGTGCGTAGTTCTTCTTCTCTGAGATACTGCTGTGACATTTCCAGGCTGAAAAGAGTGAACATGTTCGGGGAACCATAAAACTCACCGACTTCACTCCACTGTGAATGAGATAAAACCTGTGAGTACTGGAGGTCAGGGGGAAGGCAAACCTTACTACACACAATATTCATACAACTAAGCACCACGATTATCCACAGAGCTCACAATCTAATCGCCTATCACAGATATATACTGTACACTGGAGGTGTGCCCTTATAAATCCTAATAACCTATGAATGTGGAAAGAAATAAAAGAAGTGTAGGAAACAAATGCATGTGAACCCCCCATACCCCCGACCCAAGATCAAAAGTCGGGTGTACACATTGCTATATCACCATTTTGCACAGAAACTCTTTATTGAAAACTTAGAAAGTAATAAATAAATAAATATCTATCTATCTATCTATCTATCTATCTATCTATCTATCTATCTATCATCTATCTATCTAGCTATATATATATATATATATATATATACACACACACTATATATATATATATATATATATATATACATATATATATATATATATATATAATTTTTTATTTTTTTAAAGAAGGCAAGCCATTCCCCATCAGATGCAGTAGAAGCTCAGAGATGTGTAATGCACTGCCCCATGCTGGTCACTAGAGGTAATCTCCATCCTATGAACCTTCTGCTTTATTTCTAAGTCTTATTCTATAACTTTGTTTCTATCCTGATGAAACCTCCACATAAACAGTCACTTTGCAGACAGAAAGGATAGCAGGGAGGACGACACAACTCTATAAATGGTAAAATGTCAATTGCTGATAATAGTGCAGGAATAAATCATCTTCTATAGCTGTCAGCCAAGTGATCATTCAGTAGGGTATGACTGCCATACACACAGATGTTTGCTGAGCAAGCATGTATTTTGCATGGGTAGAGGGTAGCAGAGCAGACACCTCAGGTGGCAGTCAGGAGGCCCTCATATACATATACAGTGGTGACTTGGATTACGAGCATAATTTGCTCCGGGGCCGTGCTTGTAATCCAAATCCACTCTTAAACCAAAGCAAATTTTCCCATAAGAAATCATAGAAATGCAGACAATTGGTTCCACACCCCAAAATAATGATTTATTATTCTGAATTACATGTAAAACAGATGAAACAAACATTCAGAAACAGCAGAATGTGTGATATTATAAATTACTGTACATTAATGGAGAGAATGGGAAACACAAGGGCTGACAGAGACTGCAGGGAGCATGAAGGAATGAACAGGGCAGATGTGGGCACTGTATAGCAGCACTCTCTGTCCGGGGAGAGAGGGGTTACAGCTATGGAGAGATTACCTCCACAGTCCTGTCCCCTGATGTAGGCCCCAGCCTGAAGTGGATCTGCTATGATTTGGAAGGTGAGGGAAACGTCCTGGGTCAGAGCACAGGGCTTTAGACCCCGCTTTGCAGACCATGCCCCTCCCCCACTAGCGCTCCCACACAGTACAGGGAGCTCTTAAACCAAAGCAATCCTCTTAAACCAAGTCACAATTTTGAAAAACTGTGAGCTCTTAAACCAAAACGCTCTTAAACCAAGTTACTCTTAAACCAAGGTACCACTGTATACTGAAAATGGCAGGTCTGGATGACTTTTAGGGAATCAGGGTAGGTCACTTCTTTTTATTTTCCTTTTTTACACCACCACTAGTCAGTTTTTCCTCAACAATCCTTTTAGGTGGAGGTCTCAACATGACAAAAGTCCATATGACATCATGGAGAGGAGTCCCCTTCCCGGACCCTCCTCTATGGGCCACATCAGCTACATCAGCTGACAAGCACTAGTCCTCACTTTGATAGACCCAATCAGTGCATCTCTTATAGTGATCGGGAACCTTCGGCCCTCCAGCTGTTGCAAAGCATCATACCTGGCTATAATGGGAATTGTAGTTTTGCAACAGCTGGAGGGCCAAAGGTTCCCCATCCCTGATCTATTACATGGACATTCATTTATTTGACCTGTCCCATGTAACACTGCATTTGCCCTGTAGAGGCCGCTGCAGGGAAAATGATGAAAAAATATTCCCATTCATGAAGGTAATTTGAGGTATTCTCCTTTTATGACCAATGTTGCATTGTGCGACAAATATCCTAGTGACAGTCCTGTCTATGACCAGACAACACAGGAGACTGTCCGAGTGATTCCTCCAGTGATCGTGAGGTACGGTACCTTGCTGGTGGAGTCGGTGGCTGGTTCTGTGTGATCCCAGGAATGCTCCAAGCTTTCTTTTTCAGCGCTCACTATATGGAGGAAAATTTTAATACAAATATTATAAAAAAGAAAAGTAGACTGGTTATTACCCCAGAACGACCAAGTACACCCCAACTCAGAGACACAGGGGTTTTGTAAAACAGGTCCCTTAAAAAAATGAATAAGTACATCACAGTGATCATCAGTGTCTGTAGGGGAACCTGGCAGCAAGGTGTTCAATTTCCCTACAGTGCCTCTACAGGGAAAACTAAGTATTACATGGCACCCACTTATATCAACAGATTGGGGGAGATTTATCAAACATGGTTTAAAGTGATACTGGCTCAGTTGCCCCTAGCAACCAATCAGATTCCACTTTTCATTCCTCACAGACTCTTTGGAAAATGAAAAGTGGAATCTGATTGGTTGCTAGGGGCAACTGGGCCAGTTTCACTTTACACCATGCTTGATAAATCTCCCCCATTGTCTTCAAAGTACAAGGATTCTTTGTAGTTGGTCTCCTAGACATATAATGAACTCATACCCCCAGACCCCTTAAACAATCTCACCAACTTGGGGGCCCCACAATACTGATAGGTTGGGTTCCTTTTTCCTCCTTCCTTCAGTGCATATAATTAGCAAGTAACATAGTTGTGAGCTACCAAACATTTACTGATGGACAGTATAGGCTCAAGCAAAGGCAACATTTCTTATATGGAAGCCTGGTTGGCTCATAACCGTCTTGTGCCAGAAAAAGCAAAACAGAACTTTAAAGGGGGGCTTTGGTGAAAATCTGATCTCTCGTAGATACATGTAAAATTAAAGGGGTTATCTATCGCTACAAAAACATGGCCACTTTTGCCCGCTCTTGTCACCAGGTTGGGTGGGGTTTGAAACTCAGTTCCATTGAAGTAAATGGAGCTTAACTGCAAACCACACCTGACCTAGAGACAAGAGTGGGACAAATAAGTAATAAGAAATAAGTAACAAGTAATAAGTGGTTATGTTTTTGTAGTGCTGGATAACCCCTTTAATACAACGATCTTGAGCCACCAGTGATTTCTAGAAGGAAAGGGCTCTTTATTGAGATTACACTCTTTTGCTCCTATGCAGATTTTGTTCTTACATGGAACTGATGTGATGTGAATGGCGATGTCAGATTTCCAGAACCATAAATCCATGTGCAGTGTCAGGGAGTATATACCTAGCGTATATCAGATCGATAGGAGATTTCTCCATCACTATCAACAAATTCCCTTTAAATCCCTGAATCATGCAATGTCTGTCATTGTGCAGGGTCAGTAACATGTCACCAATGAAATCCGTCATCAGAAATTACCAGCTGATAAACCTACGTTATGTCCTTTTATAAGCGGGCGAATCACAAAGCTGCTCCTATAAACTCTTAATGGCTCGAAAGAAGTTGGAGGTTAATAAATGCTATATCGCAGACAGTACTCCTTGTAAACCAGGCTCAAGTGTATACAGCATGGATGGGGAAGCTTCGGCCTTCCAGCTGTTGCAAAACTACAACTCCCATCATGCCTGGACAGCCTTCGGCTGTCCAGGCATGATCGGAGTTGTAGTTTTGCAACAGCTGGAGGGCTGAAGGTTCCCAATTCCTAGTATACAGGTTATCAGCAGATGGGTTTCTGAGCTCAGTATCAGTTGTCACATCCCTCCACCCACACAGCTTTATGTCTTAGGGTACTATTACACCAAGCAATTTTCCGACGACTAACGATAAACGATCTTAAACGACCGCTAAAGCAAACGACCCGAAATCGTTCACCCAAGTACACGAAATGATGATCGTTATTTATGATCGTTCTTGCGGTCGTTTAGTCGTCGATATTGCGTACGTTTCAGCTGTGAATTCTTATTCCACCGAACGATATGCGAACGATGTGCGTACGATGAGCGAACGATCAAACGATAAAAATAGGTCCGGATCCTATTAAACGATCAACGATTTCTTGTTGGTCGTTTAATCGTTGCTGCTATTACACGAAATGATTATCGTTCAAATCCGAACGATTTAACGATTTTTCGAACGATAATCGTTCCGTGTAATACCACCCTTACTCAACATGGGGTGACTGCACTGGAGAAAACAAAAAAAAGAGAAGGTGGCTTTTATCCAGAAACAGCGCCACTCTTGTTCAAGGGTTGTATATGGTACTGCAGCTCGACTCCCAGAGTTGAGCTGCAGCACTAGGCGCAGCCTGTGGACAAGTGTGTTGCTGTTTGTGGAGGAAAGGAGCCCTGGTTTTTTAACCCTTTTAATATGGAATCTGTGGCTTATGACCTTACATGGACTTTATCTGTATATACCCAACATACTGGTACTGCAGCTGTGCTGTGTTGTGCTGTGCTTGTTACCTGTGCTGTGCTTGTCTAATTCCATACCAGTCTCCAATCCAGCTCCAAACCTGTAATAAAATATTATGGGACATGACATCAAGCTCTTGTGTTTTTAGTGTTACAGCAGAAGGTCAACCAATCACTATATCGCTGCTAACCCCCCCCCCCCCCAGATTGATAGAGGAAAATGGGAGTAGTGAGTGATGTAGAGCAATCAGATTGGTAATGTCAAGCGTCTGATTTATACCCCGCAGTTAAACCTGGCAGTCTCCCTGTCTGGCTCCAGGGCTCCGAGTATTGATAAATCCTCCCCTCCGACTCCTTCCAATAGGAATAATACGAATAATGCATTCCTGGTAAGACAGCATTAAGTCATGTTGTAATGTCATTGCTCTTGTTGATCCCTTTTCCTAAAGTGAATTTGGATGGCGGGGCCGCGGCTGGATCCTCTCCAGGTAATTACTGGTAAAAGGTTGAGCGCTTTCCTGCCCTGTTATCCAAATGGCATGTGTGTGATCAGCGAAAGCAGCTTTGAACTTGTTCTTTAAAGATTATATAGGTCTGATTAGATTGTTTAGGGGCTTTAATTCTGCGCAATCTGATTACTTACACCCTATGTGGGATTTTTAGAACCTTTTCTTTTTTTTCATTTCTTAATAAGACCTAGAGACTTGTAAGGAGGGCCTGCCAAACCTTCTGGCCTAATTCTTATTCAGTTTAGTCATTTCCACTGTTACTATTGATGTCAGTATATTTAGCAGCTGTTTCTACAGTAAAAGGATTGATGCTTTATATATATACATTTGTTCTCAGTTCCCAGGCTTGCCCCCTTTTTCTTTGTTAAGGCTGGGTTCACACACTGTATACTTCAGGCAGTATTTGGTCCTCAAGTCAGGTCCTCATAGCAACCAAAACCAGGAGTGGATTGAAAACACAGAAAGGCTCTGTTCACACAATGTTGAAATTGAGTGGATGGCCGTCATATAACGGTAAATAACTGCCATTATTTCAATATAACAGTCGTTGTTTTAAAATAACAGCAAAAATTTGCCATTAAATGACGGCCATCCACTCAATTACAACATTATGTGAACATAGCCTTTCTGTGTTTTCAATCCACTCCTGGTTTTGGTTGCTATACAGCCTCACAAATACAGCCTCAAATATACATAGTGTGAACCCAGCCTTAGTAAAGTTGTAGTACCTGTAGAGAGGGCATTATGTTCACAGTGCCCCGTGGGAAAGAGAATGGCACAGTTGGTGCCCTTTGGTCTTATGGGGAATGAATGGGCACCTGTGCAAATTATCGCTAAATAATATAATACTGACACACAGGGTTACAAACGTTACCAGTAGAGATGAGCGAACCTCGAGCATGCTCGAGTCCATCCGAACCTTAATGTTTGGCATTTGATTAGCGGTGGCTGCTGAAGTTGGATAAAGCCCTAAGGCTATGTGGAAAACATGGATATAGTCATTGGCTGTATCCATGTTTTCCAGATAACCTTAGAGCTTTATCCAAGTTCTGCAGCCGCCACTAATCAAATGCCGATCGTTCAGGTTCAGATGGACTCGAACCCGAACCCAGTTCGCTCATCTCTAGTTACCAGTATATAGTGTCCAAATAATGCTGCCATACAGCAGCAAAATGTTACTGCCATAGGCTATGTTCACACAACGTTATTCCAGCTCCATTTAAAATTACATCCTTCATTTTGAGTGTAAAATAACGGACGTCATTTAGCTGCCTGGCTGTCCGTCAGTACAATGACGGCTGTTGGTACATTATTGTAGTTTAGGAGGCAATAAGGGAGGAATTGAAGTGAATTAATTCGTGGCAATAAGGGACGTCTTTCAATTAGAAAAAGTGGATGCTTTTTTCTTTTTTTGACGTTGTGTGAACATAACCATATAGTGTCACAAATATTACCACTGTATAGTACCCCAGTACTGCTACAGTTTCCAAATTCTACTATGATATAGTGTGATATAGCCTCCCCCCACACGCCTTCTTGCAGACGTAAATCATGGTTCAAATCTACATCTGCTGGAAGCAGGTGTAGATTTGGAATGCCGGGCGCACAGCCGGACGGATTCAATAAAAGTCATGCGCCTCTTATTGTATTTGGCCATAAAAAGGGTCATTTAAGACGAGTACGCAGGTCTTGATAAATCCCCCCATAGAGTGGTATAGCAGTATAGAGTGGTATAGTAGTATAGTAGTATAGGGTGTTACTGTAGTATTAGTTGGTATAGTGGTACAGGGCAGTATAATAGTATAGAGTGGTATAGTGGTATAGGGCAGTATAGTAGTATAGGGTGTTACTGTAGTATTAGTTGGTATAGTGGTACAGGGCAGTATAATAGTATAGAGTGGTATAGTGGTACAGGACAGTATAATAGTATAGAGTGGTATAGTGGTACAGGGCAGCATAATAGTAAAGAGTGGTATAGTGGTATAAGGTGGTAAAGTAGTATTGCTTGGTATAGTGGTATAGGGCACTATAGTAGTATAGGGCACTATAGTAGTATAGAGTGGTATAGTAGTGAGCTTTTCTGAACTAATCCTGCATTTCCCTTGGGATGTCACCTGCTTCTATAGTAGATGCTTCACTGGCCAATGACATTTTTAAAAACAAATGGAGACTAAACTCCCTCTCCACAGGCCCATAACAGACCTATGGTCTGAATATCACCAATGAACGACAAGACGCTGTCACATTATGCATGACAGGCAGATATAGAAGCATCCATATTATTATTACCCTATTAGCGAATTGCTTGTAATGCAACTCCCCAATATATCTGCTACCCAGGTAATGTGGCATAAGACGGCAGACACGCAGAGCGGCTAATGACTCCAATCGGAGTGATGAGAGCCGGGCTAGAACAATTACACTCTGACTTGTAGAATGATTTTTCTCCCTCTAATGGAGACATGTACTCACTTAAGGGCCGTACAATCTGCCAGTGCTGTATCCCAAAATGCTCGCTCAGCAACATTTGACAATCAGGTGGCCTGTTTTCCCAGTCACTAGTATACAATTAACTAGTTCACTGCCAGCCAGCACGGTCCCACACTGTTTGGTTCGGCGGTAATTACAAGGTTAAAGTAGATGTAACGATGGCCCATAGACATAACATTATTTTATATCTGCCACTTATGAGAACAGACAAAATCCTACATTGAAGGGGCAGAATTTAAGGTAACGATTCATTAATCATAAGGACTAAGAAGTTGCAAAACTCAATTTCACCTTTATATTTTGGCACGTCATATAGCCAGGTCAGAGGACACTATGGTCTGGGATACATAGACTGGGACCCCTACTGGTATACAGAATACAGGGGCTGCTGGGTTTTGCACTGTTGCTGAGGTGCGGTGTGGCCCAGAGAAGAGGGCTAATATGGCAGCAGTGGTTTTTCTGACATACCGGGATGCTCCCCATTGGCGTTTTTGTTGTGATGGCAGTGGTCAATGTGTAGTGATACACCTATGATGTCAAGGACTCACTTAAAGGAGAAGTCCGGCGAAAAATTTACAAATCACCAATATACACTTATTACGGGAAATGCTTATAGAGTGCTTTTTTCCCTGCACTTACTGCTGCATCAAGGCTTCACTTCCTGGATAAAATGGTGATGTCACTTCCTGGATAACATGGTGATGTCACTTCCTGGATAACATGGTGATTTCACGACCCGACTCCTAGAGCTGTGCGGGCTGTGGCTGCTAGGGAGGATGATGGCAGGGGGACACTGAGGGACACAGGGCACTGGAGGGACACTGAGCATCCTCCTGCCATCATCCTCTCCAGCAGCCACAGCCCGCACAGCTCTGGGAGTCGGGACGTGACATCACCATGTTATCCAGGAAGTGACATTACCATGTTATCCAGGAAGTGAAGTATTGATGCAGTAGTAAGTGCGGGGGAAAAGGCATTTCCCGTAATAAGTGTATATTGGTGATTTGTATAACTTTTGGGGGGCAATACAATACTTAATTAAACATTTTCACTGGACTTTAAAAGTAGTCGCCATGAAGTGGAATGCTCCTATACTATATCAACAAAATGTATACCTCAAGTCAACAATGTCTATTCTATGTGTGATACATAGTGTGGTACATAGCTACACCTAAGCAGGTCATAGGATTTTGGAGTCATCAGCTGATGATTTTTTGTGCATTGAAGTCTCCTAACTCTTCTATATGGCAAATGGAGAAGGGAAAAGGATCAGGCACATTGCCTGATCTCTGCAGCCGATAATTATTCCTTACTTCCATGTTTCTGAGTACTTTCCACTAATAAAGGATTATCTTCATACTATATGGTTCTTCTACATATACTTCCTCTTCTAGGAGTCAGAAGGAAGAGCTGTTTGTGGGTCTAGATTCTCCAATGTTTGTCATAAAGCTCCAGTCAAATGAATTGAGGGCTATAGTGCAAAACTCAACAGTACTCAAGATGTTTAGCTATACTGACCTCCAAATACAGTAGCTTTATTATCAGTGCTGTGCATCGGTGGAAATCTCTGGGCAGCGCTTAAGGGAGTTTAATGTGTCTGTATATAAGGACCTGCCCTTATAACAGTAGGATGACAGGTTCTTGGGAAATTAGCCTAAAGGCCCTATTCCATGGAACTATTATCGGCCGTATTCGTTCATGTCATCGTTCATGTCGGCTGATCGTTGCAGTCGTTTGTCTTTCAACATGTTTAAAGACAAACGACTCATACAGTAACGATCTGCTGTTGCTCCATGGAATAGAAGCGGCGACAGCAGAGCACTGCTATATGCTATGGGCTGCCCGGACGATCTAGAGATGACCCGGGCAGCCCCCCCGCACCTCCCCTCAGACCCTCTCGGACTCATCTGCTCGCTGACGCCGCGCGTAATAGCAGCGGCAGTGAGTGAGGAACGAGGAGCAACCGAGCGCTAATAGCGCTTGTTTGCTCCTCCAGTCGCCCTGTGGAATTGGAGCTTAACTGATCAAATATAGACTTGATGATGTCTCTTTTTAGGCCGACTTGTTTTATCTACATCTGGCTACTCCAAGACATCGCTCTAGCCCTGTTATAGCTGTGGTGATGTCAGACAAACAGGCCTTGTCACTTATGTCTGTAAAGCACTGTTCCCCAACCTATGGCTCTACAGCAGTAACAAAACTACAACTCCTATCATCTCCTGACAGTCAGGGCATGACTGGAGTTGAAGGTTTGCAACCACTGCTGTAAAGTCAAGGGTATGTATGAAAATGAACTATGAGAAAAGGCAGAAAACCTACCCATTATTTAACCTTTCTTGGCCATGACTGTTGTTTCGATTTCTTTGCTTCCCAGGAGAAATGGTTTTGACCCTCGGACTCTGTAAAATAAAACATAATCTAGTTATAGTGGTCGTCTATCTGGATTGCAATTGCTGAATAACAACCACATATGGCAACCAATACATTTCCCATAGGGTGATGCCTGTAATAATAGGAGATAAATGTGCGAATCTCAAGCATCCTCAGGTTCGTCAGAAACCTGAGCATGCGACATTTGATCAGTGGCTGAAGAAGTTGTATGCAGCCCAAGGGAGTCCAGGAACACATGGATACAGCTAGAGGCCTATGGCTGTATCCATATTTACCTGGCAACTTGGCATCCAACTTCACCTTAACACCTGACTGTGTGAACGGATGTCAAAGTCTCCTTTAAAAACCAATCATTTGGAAATCTTTTGGAAACCAATCACTTGGAAATCTTCTTATACCATACTAGCAATGTGTGTTTGGAGCATTCAATGTACAACAGGTCTAATACACCACTCATGCATAAGTAAGGGGAAATCTGCCCCCAAAACGTCGATCGGCAGATGGGGGGAACGCCAACTCTGCTGGAAGTGAACACCTTGAAAGTCCTATCAGTCACCATGATGCACTAAAGATACATGAAATAAAAGAAATTCAAGACTACAAACCGTGAGTCAATCTCTGGTGTATTGAGTGAAATAGCCCTATTGTACATTGAGGGATCCAGACACACAATTCTAGTACTGCATCCAACTTACCCAGCCGCCAAGAGTCAAATGCTGAGCGTTTGAGTTCAGACGAACACAGCAATTTTGTTCAATACTACTCAAGATCCTTGAGGTCTCCCAAGAAAACCTATCATGTGTGTTACCTGCTGCTTGTTACGTCTCAGCATTTCCTCTAGACACCTCTGAGCCTCCTTGGCCTCCATCTCTGCTTTCAGCCTCAGGGCAGCCAGGTCTTTTTCGTGTTGCTGAACTTGAGCCTAAGGGGTAAGAGTAACACCTAATGTTTCATCAGAGGTCTGTAGAAACAAAATAGAGCTGACAAAGAAAAGCACCAGAGGTTTGTTCATCTGGCACAGTGATGTAACTATCACAGACTGTATTGCACTGACCCGGCCGGGTCACGGAACGGCCGGTCTTAGCCCGGATCATCCCGGCCGGTACTTAAGTACCGGCCGGGTGATCTTTCCGTCCGCAGGGCTTCCCATAGCACAGAGTGAAGCAAGCGGCCGGAGCCGCTGAATTCCGGCCGCAGAAAACTGACCTGTCAGTTTTTTCCGGCGCCGCACAGATCCCGGCCGGAGCGTATACGATGTGTGTACGCTCCGGCCGGGATCCCATTGAAGATAGGCTATGTTTCCACCCCGCAAAACTACGGCCGTAGTTCTGCGGCGAGAACTACGGCCGTAGTTTTACGTTATGTGAACATAGCCTAACTTTGTAATAGCCACACTCAAAAAAGTACAACCATTTTTAAAATCTGGCAGCCGGCAGGGGGGAAACTGATCAGAAGTAGGAACTTACCTTTTCCCGCCCCCGTGGCGAGTGATGGGACCAGCCTTCACCCGGAACAGGCATTTTCCCTCTAATTGTGACGTCATCACAAGTAAGTAAGTTCCTACTCCTGATCAAATTCCCCCCTGCCACTGCCAGCTGATAGATTTTAAAAATTGCCGGATTTTTCCTTTAAAAGCAGCTAGCATTTATCTATGCTCGCTAGCAGCAGTTGACCATGCTTGTCACATATGGAAGCACAAATGTAAGGTTTTGTATATTCTGTTTCTTTTTTCAAAAAATTCTTGAATAAAATTAGATGTCACATAAAAGCAGCCAGCATTAAATGCCCACCTGAATTATGAACCAATGATAAGGCAATGACGGCCAACAAAGTATGCTTAACAATGGACGTTTTTATTCTTAAATAGCGGCCGTTAAAAAGGATTGTATGAATATAGCCTAAAAAGCTTCTGAGGTTACACATAAGAATCAGAAGGTATCCTTATAGTCAATGAGCCCAGCATCCACCGATTTTCACACCGAAGGTGATGTGGTGGTTTATGGGGAAATCTCTGACCCATACTTACTTTTATTTTGCTTGCTATGTCCATCTGAAAAACTGGAGAGGAAGATTTCCCATGTTGTAGCCGTCCTCGCTTCTCCTTTTTATCTGCAGAGGAAACATGTTGTACGTCAAGATCAGGATAGACCAGGGATGGGGAACCTTCGAACCCTCCAGCTGTTGCAAAACTACAATCCCCATCATGCCTGGACAGCCTCTGGCTGTTCAGGCAACATGGAAATTGTAGTTCTGCAACAGGTTCCCTATCCCTGGAATACACATTGGGTGTATGTTACTACGAGATGCCTCTTATGTACTATAAATGGGGATCCGACCACTATGACCATTACAGATCAGCTGAACTTATTGGGGAAGGTTCTTTTGGCCACACATGCGGCATTATAAGGAAGCCACATGGATGGCCTGAGTCCACCAGAGTAAGGGTACTATACATGAAGCGATTTTTCGACGATCAACGATTAACGATAAGTGTACTCAAACGACCTGTTCACCCAATTACACGGAACGATGATCGTTACTTATGATCATTATTGCGTTGGTCCTGTCGTGTGTTTGCCGCTACTGTGAACGTCTTATTACATGCGAACGATTTGCAAACGATCAACATTAAAAATAGGTCCAAAGTCTATTAAATGACCAACGATTTCTCGTTGACCGTTTAATCGTCTGCTATTACACTAAACGATTATCGTTCAAATCCGAACAATTTAAAGATTTTTCGAACGATAGTCGTTCCGTGTAAAACCACCCTAAGGGCCCTATTACACAGGACAATTATCGGGCGAAAAATCGTTACATTGTTCAAATTTAAACGATAATCGTTCTGTGTAATTACAGGCAACAATCGAAAAATTGTTCGTGTGTCATTGATCATTGATTTAGATCTGAACCTAAAATTATTGTTAATCGTTCGCTAATAGTTCGCTGTAATTCCACTTTCGTTTGCTCAAGTTCCGCATTTGTTCACTAATCGTTCAGTGTAATTGCACATTGTTCATTGTTTTGCTGGGATCAGAAGGAATAAACGATCATAGTAACGATCGCAATAACGATCGTAACAAACGACCATCGCTCGGTGTAATATGGTAAACGATTTTAGGTTAACGCTAAACAATCTCATTTGCGATTGTTTATCGCTAGTCGTTAAAAATCGCTCAGTGCAATAGGATCATACTATTACACCAAGCGATTTGACAACTAACGATTAACGATAAACTATCTCAAACGACCAGAAATCGTTTGCCCAATTACACGGTTACTTATGATTGTTCTTGCGGTCATTTTGTTGTCGCTATTGCGTACGTTTCAGCTATGACTTCTTATTACACTGAACGATGTGCAAACGATCAAACCATAAAAATAATTGCGAATTCTATCAAACGACCAACAATTTCTCGTTGTCTGCTATTACACAAATCGATTATTGTTTAAATCTAAACGATCTATATGATTTTACGAACGATAATCGCCCCGAGTAATACGGCCCTAAGAGCTGCTGATGCCTAATAGAGGATCCACCTCTAGAGGTCTATATACCCTAAAAGAGAATACAGACAACCCCTTTAAGGATTTTCCTAGCACCACACAGGACATGATGGACGCTATAAGTTGGAGTTACAGTCTGCACTGCAATGCCCAATATATCAGATTTTCAGCTCTAATTGCATATAGTGGTATATATCATCAGAGGGTCATATCTGTAGTACATTACTGTGTATACATATTTTACACCTCTCCCCCCTGCCCTGAGTACACCCGCGCGGCTGCGGCCAGCAGATGAAAAACGTCTCGATTATTAACAATTTGCAAAATTTATTTACTATTATTCCGGCTGAATAAATGGAAGATTACAGCTTAATTTTTTAGCTGGCGGTAAGGCGAAAAGTCAATAATCAGCTTACATCTACCCTGCATCTCCTGCTTAGTAAATCAGCACAAATCATATTGTTACCCAGATGCGGGAGAGGCTGGAGATTACTCAAAAATGGGACCTTACCTCTAATACATGGGGATGGGGGGGGGGGGGGGAGGGGGGGGTCCTACCAAACACCAGACAGCTTGTCTTTATAGTTAATAAAAGGGATAAATGCAGAAAAGCAATTATCAGCTTTATAGACATAAATGCCCCTAATGCTGAATTATATTCGGAAGATAATATGCAGATCAGGTCTTTTTTACACCTCCGATGCTAGGGGCGGATGTACGCTGTAACCCTTATCAACCTATGAGATTGTAATATCCTCATAGGGTCATCACACTGAACAAATACAGTGTCACCCTGACATAACGCCACATATAATACTACTCTACCCTAAGTCATGGATATCCGACCACACCATGGCCATGGGATATTGGCCAAACCTGCTGAACTGGCTGACCATCTAATAAGTACAGGGGTGTCCTGACTCTTCCTCGATGGCAATTAGTGTGTGTGGGGGGGAGCACTCATTTTTTATTTCACTGTGCTTAATTCTTAGGCTTCTATGCACCGGAACAGATTATCGGAACAGTTTAAATCTTCGTGCCACTGCACTGACGCAGTCGTGTGAAGATTTAAAGGGAATCTGTCACCATGAAAATGCTACCTAAACTACCAGCATCAGGTTATAGGGCAGAGAGAACTTAGCGGATTGCTATATATCTTCATGGGAAAAGATTTCAGTATAACTTGTAATTTATTGATAGAAATCTCACATTTTTTCCATGCTAAGGAGTCCAGTGAGTGATCCTATCACTGAGTGACACTGGACTCCTTAAAGGGGTTATCCAGTACAAAAACATGGCCACTTTTCCCCCTCTCTTGTCTCCAATTCAGGTGTGGTTTGCAGTTAAAGGGGTTATCCAGTGCTACAAAAACATGGCCACTTTTCCCCCTACTGTTGTCTCCAGTTCAGGTGCAGTTTGCAATTAAGCTCCATTTACTTCAATGGAACTGAGTTTCAAAACCCCACCCAAACTGGAGACAATAGAGGGGGAAAGTGGCCATGTTTTTGTAGCGCTGGATAACCCCTTTAAGCTCCATTTACTTCAATGGAACTGAGTTTGAAACCCCACCCAATCTGGAGACAAGAGAGGGGGGAATTGTGGCCATGTTTTTGTAGCGCTGGATAGCCCCTTTAACACAGAATGATCAGGGATTTCAATCAACAACTTATAAGTTAAGCAGAATCTTTTCCAACAAAGCTATATATCAGTCTGCTCAGGGCTATTGTGTAAAACCAACTCATCATCTATAGCAGGGCTCCCCAACCTGTGGCTGATACAAAACTACAACTCCCATCATATGCAACAGCTGGAGAGTCACAGGGTGGAGGACAGTGATCATAGCTGGTGTGAAAGTGTACGGTTCGTTCTCTAGGATATAGAGCACCATGCTATTCCCCTTTTGGATCCTGGCTCTTACCGCTGTATGAAGGAGATGCAGTTCTCTGTGGTGATGCCGTTCTTTGTCTGGCCGGTGACAATGACGTTTCCCTCAACAGTTTGGCGCTGATCACATCTGATCTTCTATGAGGACTATAAATAATCAGACACCATCAAAAATATATCATTAATATGGGACACAGAATAAAAGACAAGAAAAATCTGCAAAGACAAAACTTAACATGTCAATAAATAAATCTAGTACAAGACAATACATGGAGGGGGGTTAAGCTATGAAGATATATATATATATATATATATATATATATACAGTGGTGCCTTGGATTACGAGCATAATTCTTGGACCACACTTGTAATCCCCATAAGAAATCATAGAAATGCAGACAATTGGTTTCACCCCCCCCCCCAAATAATGATTTATTATTCCGAATAACATGTAAAACAGATGAAACAAACATTCAGAAACAGCAGAATATGTTATATTATAAGTTACTGTGCAGTAATGGAGAGGATGGGAAACACAAGGGCGGACAGAGACTGCAGGGAGTATGAAGGAATGAGCAGGGCAGATGTGGGCACATACATGCAGCACTCTCTGTCCAGGGAGAGAGGGGTTACAGCTATAGAGAGATTACCCCCACAGTACACAATCCTGTCCTCTGATGTAAGCCTCAGCCTGAAGTGGATCTGCTATGATTGGGAAGGTGAGGGAGACTTCCTGGGTCAGAGTACAGTGCTGTAGACCACGCAATGCAGACCATGCCCCTCCTCCACTCGCGCTCCCACCCAGTACAGGTTGCTTTTAAACCAAAGCAATGCTCTTAAACCAAGTCACAATTTTGAAAAACTGTGAGCTCTTAAACCAAAACACTCTTAATCCAAGTTACTCTTAAACCAAGGTACCACTGTATATAAAAACGTTTTTGTAAATAAAGCGTCTATAACAAATGGCTGGGATCAAGGTGCTGGAAGATGGCTGTCAATGTCCTGACCAATCACCAACAAGTACATATACCATTGGATGTGTAAAAGACTCCATTCGGAAATGCCCACTTTGGGGTAAATTTGAATACTGAAGATTTGTTTTATAGGGCAAAACAGGAGCAGATTTGACAGGAGTAGCTTTTCCTTATGGGGCGTCATACATGAGACCCTGCCTGTATATCTGCCCGTACATATAGGTTTCATACCCATATCTATAAAGGGTCAATAATATCTGACAATCCGGCATACACAACATGGAGGCGGCCCATGTGGCTGCTATGCGTCCCTGGGAGAATGAGCGCCCAATCCTAACTAGTTCCATGCCCTTTCCGGAGAACATGGATAACACAAAGCACAATATATGTGATTGCGGGCAGGCAGCGGAGGTGGGCAGCTAGAGGCCATTACTTTGTAATAAATCTTCGTGACAGATCCTGGTGCAATCATATTTATACAAAGATGGAGGCAAGGCAAAACAATTACTTTAAATTAATCTTCGCCATGGCACAGGTTAAATCACTCTAATCCTCACGAGGAAAGGAGATCAGAGGAGATTTGACTATGTACTTATATTATTCAAATAATCAATTTACGCTGCCGGCCCCCACAACCATATGTCTGGAGTCGAGGGCAGGAGGTGGCCCTTGATAGGGAGAAATATGATTTTCTTTTTTACCCAGTAAAAAAAAAACGGATCCAGGAAACTCTAAGGAGATAATCCGAGCGTTTCCCAAACCATTAAAACGAGAAGTGTTATGTTTTGTCTATTAGTATATCTGTATATCTCCATGTTGTACAACGGATGAGCAAAGCATTCTGATACATTACTTCCCTACCACCTTCTTTTTTGCCCCAAGCACGCTTAGTTCAACTGCATGTTGTCTCTACAATGGGTCACAGGGTCACAGTTCAGAGGGGAAACCAGGAAGTGGAGGTGTTAGTAACAGGGATGTAGGTAATTTGTGATGTAAAATAAAATGGCACTCCTTTACATATACTGTATGTATACGGTACACATCTGATTTTACCAACTTTGAATTGTGGGAAAACTCCTTTAACTTAAAGGAGATATCCAAGCTTAGAAAAACATGGCGGCTTTCTTCCAGAAATTCTGGATCACCAAAACAGCTTATTTAATCAAATACACATTATTTTAAAGAATTTATTTTTACCGCTTTTAAACTATCAGGTCCTTTTTTTCGCGTTGTTTTTGGCCCAAAATACAGCTGTTTTTTTTTTGTTTTGTTTTTTTAATAAATTTTGGGCTGTACATGACCCAGGATACATCCTAAATAAAGATAGCTGTATTAGGGCTATACTGTAGATTTGGCTCTGGCCCAAATGCTAAAAATACAGCCACGAGTATAGTTCACAAATGGGTCAAAAAAGCAGATGGGAATACACCTGTAATTTCAGCCTTTTTTATTTAGTAAAAAAAAAAACGACTAATTTTTTTGGAGTCTTGGTAGTACCATCGGCTGGGTCCACACACCATTAAATGAAAAACAAATTATAAAGGTAAGATAAGTGTTTGGTTGTTTTCTCCTTTTTAATTTTTTTTTTTTATTTATTTGCAGATTTTTTCCTGGCAAATCAGTCTAGTGTGCATTTCCCCTTACAGTTCACATCAGTTTCGGATGGGATCATCCTCCGTCCTAATGTTGAAGCAAATGCAGATTACACTATTTTTGTTCTCAAAATGATGACTACAATAAATAAAGTTTGAGTGAACAGAGCCCTGACTGCGAGGAGCTATGCTATATAGGAAATATAATATACACAACCACAGTGTATATGACTGTCTACAACCAATCCGATGTACTGTCTCCTTGGAGTAATGAAACAGCTGTATATACAATAGCCAAGTAACCGTACTAGACAAAACACATTTATGTGAATCCATTAGCAACTAAAAGGCGACGTATGAGCCAAGATATGTGTGTGACAAGTGCAGATCAAATGAAGGTTAAGCAAGAGCGCTCTCTAGTGGAGAACTGGTGAATGACTTCTACCAATAAAACTAAATAAAATAAAGCCAATGCAGGAGGAGATGCTTCCACATTCAGTCATTTTCAAGGTCCGTGGATGAAGTCCGCTATCTACTTATGTAATGTGTGAAAAAACGTCCATGACTGCACCCGTTTTCATGGATCTATTAAAATTGTACAACACTAGTTATATAAAGTTAACATCTCATCGCTGACATCTCATCCGTGTTTTTCACGGATTAACGGATGCCATAGTTATGACATTTTTTATTTTTTCAGGGATCAGTGCGGATCAGTGAAAAAACTGAAATGTGTGAATAGGCTAATAGAAAACAATGTGCTATAAAAGCGATCATGTGATCATGCACAACTTCAGGGGACATGTGAATAAGACCTTATTTTCATATCTGTGTAGGGTCTGTATCTTGCCATTGCGGTGAGCTGTTGCATTTTTGTGTTTTTTTGTGTGTTTGCAATTTCAGCCATAGCAACAGGCTCCTGCCTAGTGTGAATGGTGTTCGAGGAGAGCTAACCAAATTTGTCTTTTTTTCTGTACCCTGATATATACCTCCACCAGACAACGCAAAAATTAAGCGCTAAATGGAGAAATGGAGCTAATATAAAAGTGCTGGCTTGAAAGAAGAGAGAGAGAGATAATAGATAGATAGTTACACAACGCAGTCTGGTGCCAGCAGACAGATCCTGAACCAGGGATCAGAAACAGCTACAGAATAGATTCTCCACAGCACACTGTATATGGTATAAATCAGTCATGTCAAACTCTGGCCCGCGGGCCAAATTTGGCCCATGGTGCCATTATTTTTGGCCCGCCAGGCAATTCAGAGTTTTAATTATATCTGGCCTGCCATGGCTACTATATAAGACTACTGGGGAGGGCTGGGTACTATATAAGACTACTGGGGATGGCTGGCTACTTTAAAAGAGACTATGGGGAGTGCTAGCTACTATATAAGAGGCTATGGGGAGGGCTGGCTACTATATAAGAGGCTATGGGGAGGACTGGCTATTATATAAGAGACTATGGGGGACTGGCTACTATATGAGACTATGGGGGAGGGCTGGCTACTATATAAGAGACTACAGGGGAGGGCTGGCTACTATATAAGAGACTACAGGGGAGGGCTGGCTACTATATAAGAGACTACAGGGGAGGGCTGGCTACTATATAAGAGACTACAGGGGAGGGCTGGCTACTATATAAGAGACTATGGGGGAGGGCTGGCTACTATATAAGAGACTATGGGGGAGGGCTGGCTACTATATAAGAGACTATGGGGGGAGGGCTGGCTACTATATAAGAAACTATGGGGGAGGACTGGCTACTATATAAGAGACTACTGATGAGGGCTGGCTACTATATAAGAGACTATGGGGGAGGACTGGCTACTATATAAGAGACTACTGATGAGGGCTGGCTACTATATAATAAACTATGGGGGAGGACTGGCTACTATATAAGAGACAATTGGGAGGGCTGACTACTATACAAGAGACTATGAGGGAGGGCTGGCTACTATATGAGACTATTGGGGAGGGCTGGCTACTATATGAGACACTTGGGGGCTGGCTACTATTTGGGCACTATTGGGGAGGGCTGGCTACTATATGAGACTATAGGGGAGGGCTGGCTACTATATAAGAGACTATGGGGGAGGGCTGGCTACTATATAAGAGACTATAGAGGAGGGCTGGCTACTATATGAGACTATTGGGGAGGGCTGCCTACTATATAACAGACTATGGGGGATGGCTGGCTACTATATAAGAGACTATGGGGGAGGGCTGGCTACTATATAAGAGACTATGGGGGAGGACTGGCTACTATATAAGAGACTATTGGGGAGGGCTGGCTACTATATAAGAAACTATGGGGGAGGGCTGGCTACTATATGGGACACTTGGGGACTGGCTACTATTTGGGCACTATTGGAAGGGCTGGCTAATATGAGGGGCAATTTTGGGGGGCTGGCTATTATATGGGTTGGGGTTAGTCATGTCATAGCAATTTATCATGTCATTTATCATAGTGCACGGGTCTGGGAGACACACACCACTGACAGTGCCAGGAACAACACACGCTGATCTGACAGTGCCAGGACCGCCACATTTGCGTTTCAATAATTATCAATGTTGGCCCGCGGCTTTGTCCAATTTTTTCATTTTGGCCCACTGTGTATTTGAGTTTGACACCCCTGGTATAAATGAATGGTGATTTATTCCATAGAAGCAAAAAATTATAAACAGCAAACAGTGCAACACAGGTAAAACACACTTGAAAATGGTGAGCTGATCACCGAAACGTCAAGTAGAGGTAAGGATGGCGCTGGAACAAGTAGCTATCTATAAAAAAATTCTTGTTTTCCTTTTGTTATATGCTCTATTTTGGCTATTTGAGGCAACTTCCAGGCACTGAGCTTCCATAGAACTATGTATTCTCATATTCCACAAAGCATCCAGTGCACCTAGGAACCTTCAACGACAGCTGATTAATACATGATATTTAAAGGGGTAGGTAGTTCACAAAAAAAAAAATCTTTCAACTCAACTGGTGCCAGAAAGTGCCAGAGATTTGAAATTTACTTCTATTAAAAAAATCTCAAGTCTTCCAGTACTTATCAGCTGCTATATGTCCTGCAGGAAGTAATGTTTTCTTTCCAGTATGACACAGTGCTCTCTGCTGAAACCTCTGTCCATGTCAGGAACTGTCCAAAGCAGTAGCAAATTCCCATAGAAAACTTCTCCGGCTCTCCAGACTGGAAACAATACCACTTCCTTCAGGACATACAGCAGTTGTAAGTACTGGAAGACTTGACATTTTTTAATAGAAGTAAATTACAAATCGCTGGCACTTTCTGCCACCAGTTGATTTGAAAGAAAACATTTTTTGGTGAACTACCCTTTCAATTTGTTTTCTTAGTAAATTTTGTAATGTCCTATTCACACATCATTAATCCTGTCTGCAACTGTGGACCCGCATTTGAATGTGTATCTGTCCCATTTGTAAGGACTGTATCATGGCTTGCCAGTATTTTTTGCACCAGGGATCATGGTCCCTTTACAGATCCCTAGCAACTACAGATGTGTAAAAGGATCCATTCAAATCAATGGCTACTATACTGCCCGCAATTCCGGACAGTATAATACTGGTGTGTGTAAGGGGCCTTAGGCTGTGTTCACACTAGGTTTTTGCAATCCGTTTTTTGCAAAAAATGGATGCATTTGTGTGCATCCGTTTTTCCATTGACTTCCATTATACAGAAAACGGGTTTTAACGGACACAAAAATAAGGTCGATCTAAAAATAAGGTCTATCTAAAAATGGATCTATTTTGATGCATTTTTTTAAATAATGGAAGTCAATGGAAAAACGGATCAAAACGGATGCACACAAATGCACCAGTTTTTATCTGTTTTTTATCCATTTTTGGGGGGGGGGAATGGATGACGAATACGGATAAAAAAACGTAGCGTGAACCCAGCCTTAGATATTTTTCCTCTCTTCAGTTTTAATAATTTTATGCAGATATGTGTAGATGGACCTAGATGTAGGTAGATGTAACATGTATAAATGCAGAACTTTATAGTCACTAGCAATGACTGCCATTCTCCTGTCGAGGCCCCTGGTGTCAGTATTGGTTGGGGGTCTATGATAATACAACCCCTTTAAGGCTACTAAACGTACATTACAGGCACACTCAGATTTCCCTCAGTGTATCTAATACATCAACTATATGTAATATTTATTACCAGTGTAGGCTTGATGATCCGCTGTTACCCAGGGGGAAGCCAGGTCTCCCACCAGGGATCTTGAATGAACCATGGGGGAGATTTATCAAACTGGTGTAAAGTGAAACTGGCCCAGTTGCCCCTAGCAACCAATCAGATTTCACTTTCCATTCTTCACAGATTGCTTGGATAATGAAACGTGGAATCTGATTGGTTGCTAGGAGCAACTGGGCCAATGCTACTTTACGCCAGTTTGATAAATCTGCCCCCATATCTGAAAATATATACAGAAGATAATCCATGTGAGTGCAGGAAATCAGGTGTCCGTTTTTACAGTCCATCCACTTTATCAATGGTCATTGGGGAGATTTATCATACATGATATAAAGTGAAACTGGCTCAGTTGCCCCTAGCAACCAATCAGATTCCACCTTTCATTTCTCACAGACTCTTTGGAAAATGAAAGGTGAAATCTGATTGGTTGCTAGGGGCAACTGAGCCAGTTTCACTTTACACCATGTTTGATAAATGTCCCCCATTGTCTCTATTTTCACTGTATTGTAGTAGTGAACATAAAGGGGGACATTTATTAAGACCTGCTTCCCCTTTTCCCTGACCAGACTCACTAAGAGGTGCACGCCTCTTAGCAAACCCAGACGGCTCTGCACCCGGCCCTGTGCCCGGCGCAACAAATCGACGCCGGTTTCCAGAAGGTGTAGATTTTTATAATGATTTACACATGCGAGCGGGGCATATGGCAGGCGTATGCCAGAGAGAAGGGTCGAATCTGTGTCTTCTCCCTGATGTACAACAGGGGCGCAATAATAATAAAAGCCCCCCAAAGCCACTAGGGAGAGGGAACCTTCGGCTCTCCAGCCTTTACAAACCTACAATTCCCATCATGCCTGGACAGCCGAAACACTGGCTTAGACGGTCCAGGCATGATGGGAATTGTATTTTTCCTTCAGCTGGAGGGCCAAAGGTTCCCCATCGCTGCTTTACACTATGATAATGATATACCCGACATATACCATGTGATAAATGATCTTGTGTCACTCGTGGACATTAAAACCATCGGCCAGGGGCCACAGATTGCACGACACTAATTCATAGTAACATAACTAGTTTTCCCAAAGAACCAATAACACATGTAAATAACCAGACACATGATATCATTCAATAAATTTATTTAACAAATAAAAAATAGCAGAATACTATGGTGTTCATTGGGCGAGGTCTTGTTCTTGTACCTCTGTAGCTCTCAGGTCTCCAGGTATCAGGGTGTTCATTGGGCGAGGTCTTGTTCTTGTACCTCTGCAGCTCTCAGGTCTCCAGGTATCAGGGTGTTCATTGGGCGAGGTCTTGTTCTTGTACCTCTGCAGCTCTCAGGTCTCCAGGTATCAGGGTGTTCATTGGGCAAGGTCTTGTTCTTGTACCTCTGCAGCTCTCAGGTCTCCAGGTATTGGGGTAGTGATTGGGCGAGGTCTTGTTCTTGTACCTCTGCAGCTCTTAGGTATTAGGGTAGTCATTGGGCGAGGTCTTGTTCTTGTACCTCTGCAGCTCTCAGGTATTAGGGTAGTCATTGGGCAAGGTCTTGTTCTTGTACCTCTACCGCTCTCAGGTATTGGGGTAGTCATTGGGCGAGGTCTTGTTCTTGTACCTCTGCAGCTCTCAGGTATTGGGGTAGTCATTGGGCGAGGTCTTGTTCTTGTACCTCTGCCGCTCTCAGGTATTAGGGTAGTCATTGGGCGAGGTCTTGTTCTTGTACCTCTGCCGCTCTCAGGTATTAGGGTAGTCATTGGGCGAGGTCTTGTTCTTGTACCTCTGCCGCTCTCAGGTATTAGGGTAGTCATTGGGCGAGGTCTTGTTCTTGTACCTCTGCAGCTCTCAGGTATTAGGGTAGTCATTGGGCGAGGTCTTGTTCTTGTACCTCTGCCGCTCTCAGGTATTAGGGTAGTCATTGAGCGAGGTCTTGTTCTTGTACCTCTGCAGCTCTCAGGTATTAGGGTAGTCATTGGGCGAGGTCTTGTTCTTGTACCTCTGCAGCTCTCAGGTATTAGGGTAGTCATTGGGCGAGGTCTTGGTCTTGTACCTCTGCCGCTCTCAGGTCTCCAGGTATTAGGCTGTAGAATTTATTTTGTGCCTCTTACAGTCCTGGTCTTGGGAGGCGTCTCGTTCACGCGTCCTCTTTACGGCAGGTTTGTTGACTCTGTTGGATCGCGCCTTCGCACGCATCCTTGCAAGCTCTTCCCTACTGCAGGGAGTAGGGACTAAATTTCCTCTCCTTTTTGGGGCAGGCAAATTTAGAGGATTTTCCATATGGATCTGCTGGAACTCTTCAGCGAGGTCTTCCAGTAATTGTTTAGTCATTGTCTGGTCTATGTCTTCCCACCAATTTTTTCCATCTGTGGATTGGGGGATACTGTAGTTGCATTTCTTAGTGGCCAGGTACATGCACACACATGCTAAGGCTTGTGGGGTATACTGCAGGCAGAAGGTGGTAAGTCGCAGGCAATGGATGGCCAGGCAGTAACCACTCTGGGCAACAGCTTTACCGGCTCCAACTGATTTGGCACATGCTGCAATTGCTGCAAAAGGATGTTCAACTGTGATATCAAAGCCAAGGGTCTGTAGTAGGATCTTCTCCAGTACCAGCACCTCTTCAACTGTGCCCAGGTAAGCCTGACTTCCGGTGTGCAGACGCGGTTGCCTTGGAAAAAGGCAGCAATGGCAAAGCTTAATGACGTCTTCCAGGGCTCGTGGTTCTTCCTCCACTTTAGCAGCCAGGAAAAGCGCGGCGGTAGCCACTGCATATCTGTCATATCTGGTGAATGAATGCAGCGTGTAGAAGCGCTGCATGTAGACTATGGCCGTGCTGACGGTCACTGGTGAAACATAGAGCCGCCGCCCCATGTCCACAATCAGTCGAGCCGCCTGCTGGCGGTAGTGAAGCTCTTTGTGAGCTCGTAGGCCGCATTGCCACGAAGGGCTGTTGGCCAATTGCTCCTTGGTATAGTACCAATGGGAATTCAGCGAACTGAAGTCTTCCATCTTCCAACTCAAGTCGCGTTTCTATCTGTTTACACAGTGCTTAACGTTATAACCTAGAACCCATTACATCACAGTGACACGGTACCAAACGCATCACAGTGACACGGAACCCAACGCATCACAGTGACACAGAACCCAACGCATCACAGTGACACGGAACCCAATGCATCACAACAAGCATGCCAGCATACTGTGCCTGTTTATACTAGAGATGCAATAAAGTTTCAGTTTAATTTAGATACCATCATGGGCAAAAATGGTACAATATCAGGATTTTCTAGTTTTCGATATTGGATGTTAAGCACATGTGGTTGTAAAATGCAGGTGGGAGTGAGACTTGCAAGTCCAGGTAGTACCTGCAGATCACAAGTGTATACGCTAGCAGCCGCCCCCCCCCCCCCCCCAAAAAAAAAAGACACAAAACACATAACTTTTCCTAAATATCTAATGATGCATACACCATAAAGGCACAAGTGGCTTCATAAATTGCCATCTGTTTACAAAAATACAAATTATATAGCAAAAAACCCTAACGTTATATCAATAAAATGTCAGGAATAGTGTCTGTAGATGTTATTGGGGCTGGTGGAGATCATCAATCCTCGATGGCAGAAGTTGTAGAGGTGCTATATGGAGATATATATATGGTAAAATAGAGTGCTAACCAACCCTCATGACCCATCTCCTCTGGAAAAGGGGGATCTCCAAACCTCCTGGGGTGGGGGTTACTCTATTGAGGGTGGGTGCTCTCCATATAGCACCTCTAGAACACCTGTTGGGAGATTGGTAACTTGACAGTAACTAGTCCAATGGCACAGATGTAATAAGAGATGGTGGAGGTGTCCTGGTATCAGTTCAACCAGGACACTTATTACATCTATGCCATGGGACTATGGAAAGATGACAAATAAAATCTGATCCACAACCCATACTAACAGAACATCTCCGGAGCCGACAGCCTCTGAATCAACAGGACTCACCTAGTGCTGGCAGATCGACTTTTCTGAGCTTTTTTGGTGTGAATTTTTGGATAGTGGGTTTTGGTTTGAGATAACGTTTTCTCTGTGTATTTTGGGAAAAAGAAGAAGAATTATTACTCG
Organism: Dendropsophus ebraccatus; assembly: GCF_027789765.1. NCBI lineage: Eukaryota > Metazoa > Chordata > Amphibia > Anura > Hylidae > Dendropsophus > Dendropsophus ebraccatus. The sequence goes on along the minus strand of NC_091463.1, from coordinate 22,296,407 downwards.
GACAGCTGGAATTATTATGTTAAAATGAAGCTAAAGCATTCACTAACAGCAGCGCCATTCTCTCCATGGTCTGATATTGCAGCTACCTAATATCTGCCTGAAAGCCTGTGCTTGTGGGTTCATATTGCACTGATGCACAAATTAGAAAACTAAAAAAAACCTCATGGGTTTTTAAAAGGGAAATCTGGTGAAAATCTTTTTCTTTCAAATCAACTGGTCAGAAAGTTGTATAGATCTGTAATTTACTTCTATTTAAAAATAAATCTCAAGTCTTCCAATACGTATCAGCTGCTGTATGTCCTGCAGGAAGTGTTTTTTTTTCAGTCTAAAACAGTGCTCTCTGCTGCCACCTCTGTTCATGTCAGGAACTGTCCAGAACAGCAGCAAATCTTCATACAAAACCTCTCCTACTCTGGACAGTTCCTGTCTTGGACAGAGATGTCAGCAGACAGCACTGTGTCAGACTGGAAAGAATACAACACTTCCTGCAGGACATACAGCAGCTAATACGTATTGGAACAAACTGATTTTATTGAAGGAGATACATAATACAGACAATGCACAGGTGAATAACCCTTCCATACAGCAATATGTCTTATCTCTTGGCATACAATAGTCCGGAAAGGAAAGTGAATAATCACACATCTGGTATATTATCTGTGAAATAATAAAGCGTGTCTTCTACCGGCATAAATAACTGTAACCACCAGTCAAAAGAACAGCATGGAACCTGGAACCGGAATCCCTATCATTTGAGATACTTCATTCGTAACTGCTGACCAAAAACTGGAGATGGCCAGGCACGGCCACATCATATGCCAAAAATCTGAATCGGGGTGCCTGCAGAAAACTTGAGATTTTCAAATAGAAATAAAATTACAAATCTTTATACCTTTCTGAAACCAGTTTATTTAAAAAAAAAAAAGATTTTCGCCCCTCACCCCCTTTAAGTTTTCTAATTTGTGCATTGATGCAATATTGAACGATATGAAGAGAACAAATTAAGCAGTAACTAAGCTATATCAGAGCTGTTGTGCTTCAGCATAGTCTTTAATGTCTACCTCATTTGCACTTTTCCGGAAGGTGATGCAAAGCATAAGAAAAGCCAGCGTGTGCTAAGATATCATTTACCCAGGGATACAGATGCATGAAATGCGCCATTAAATACCTTTCTCCATCTTGTCTCTGGTTTTCTTCAGATTCGCAGTAGAGACCTCTCTACTGTCTGGGGTCCGGAACAAACCCAAATATACAGGGGTTGGTGAGATGGGCTTCTCATCTTCCGGGGGCCTCCTTGTATTTCCATGGAGGTTTTTCTCAGCAATCGGATATCTACCAGACGCTGATGTCATTTGGGAAGGTGAAGAAGAAAAAGGTGAGGACACACTTGTTCCTGAGTGCTGACTGAGTCTGTTACACTCCTGCTCCACCCTCCTCCCCAGGTCCTTAGCTGTGGCCCATATGGCTTGTAACCGCTCCTGGTGGGCTCTACACTGAGAGAAGACGTCAGTGGTTTTGTCTGAGGGTACAGCATTATCATTCAGCCCCTTTGAGGAATTATTGTCCTGGATGACTTGGCTTATGGTGGGGACGGGAGCCAAGTCTTGTAGTCGGAGTGGACTTGAAGGCTCATCTTTTAATATAACCTCTGTCTTCCGTTTCTTAGAATTTCCACACCTGTAATGATAAGAAATAATATAAAAATAATATAGTAACACTCACTATGTACAATGTGCCCATGTGCAAACAGACCTACATGATGAAAATGGGTGGGGATCCCAATACATGAAAAAAAAAAAAAAACTGAAAAAACAAAAACAAAAACACAACACTCGTCCCCATACATGAACAGAACAAAACAAAAAAACCTATGGAAGACCCTAAAAAAGGAAGTGTAAACTCATGAAGATATCCCAACACAGATGAAGGAACAAAGAAATAAAAAGGGAGGACCATAGTAAGACCATATATCCGGGTGGTAAAGTACCAGGAGAGCCACCACATCTGATTTCAGTGCATTTCACTTACGAAAGCTTCTTCAGGGGTGACTAGTCAGAGCAATGTCTTACCTAATAAATCCCTCTAATGCCCCTATTACACAAATCATTTGGAGGAGCAAACGAGCGCTATTAGCGCTCGTTTGCTCCTCGTTCCCCGCTCGCTGCCGCCGCTATTCGACGCGGCGTCAGCGAGCGGGTGAGTGCGGGAGGGGCGGCGGGGAGCTGCTGGGGGGGCTGCCCGGGGGATCGCTGATCGTCCGGGCAGCCCATAGGATACAGCAGGGCCTGCTGCCGATGCTCCTATTCAACGGAGTGACGGCAGCAGATCGCTGCTATATCAGTCGCTTGTATTTCAACATGTTGAAAAACAAGCGACTGCAACAATCAGCCGACATGAACGATGTCGGCTGATCGTCGCACTCTATTCCACGGGACGAATATCGTTCGTATCGGCCGATATCGGCCGAATACGAACGATATTGCTCCTCTAAACGACCCGTGGAATAGGGCCTTAAGCCTATGCTCTTACATGCTGGTAAACGCATGCATATAAAACCATAGCTCCATACTCAAGGGGCAATGCATATGTAAGACACAGGATCCCATGCCTGTTATGGTCACTTCAGGCAGTACTGAATGTGCTGCACTACTTACAATGGTGAGTGCCCTTCTGCACAGTAGTCATGTGATTACATACTTTAAGGGAAGTTAACAGCAGGTTAGAAGAGTCTAACTTGCTGTTACGTCCCTAGGGTGGGCAGAGCACTGAGGATGAACGTAGTTTTCTAACCTTGATCCCCATCTGCATTTTTAGGAAATTTTCATTTTATTCACTATGCAAATGAGGTGGTTTGGTGCACTGGACTGGCTGGACTACCACCCTTAGAGCAAAGATTTGACCCTCTTAATGAATATTCATCCGCCACTCTGCGGTAATGACCATTGCAGAGACGTTACTGCAGAGAACTGCCCAATTATTATCCAGGATTAGAAGAAGCTAAGCGGGTTTCCTATCCACAGGTTGTGTGTGGTATTACAAATTGATTCCATTTACTTCAGTGGAACTGTGCAGCAATACCACACACAACCGGAGGACAAGAGTAACGCTGTTTTGGGAAGAAAGTCGCCATTTTTTTCAACATCTTCTGACCTCTTTAATGTGGTCCCTTCCCGAATCACAATAACGTTTTTTTTTAAGTACAGGAGGATATTTGTGCCACAGAAAGGTTCTCTCCAACACTGCCACCTATAGGCCACTGTAGAACAGTAAAGGTTGCAGCAATCACATTGGTGTTATAGTAGCACTACATATAATAGTGTGTAAACATCATACCTCACCGCACCGTCTTCTCTCAGCAGGTCACTGGACGTTACATGGAGCCACTGTCTTAGCTCTTTCCTGGCATTTTCTTCCGCCTGCAGGTCATAATTTACATTAGTGGCTAAAATAGGGTTAATATGTAAACGCCCCCGTGGTAATGCTACTGCACAGGCAGAATTCTCCATAGGACATGTGTGGCCTCTGCATCTGCTCTGTAAAGAGCAGACGCTCCACTGCCTCAGCTGCTAGGATTTAAAATTGTTCTGAGCCCTTTCTGAGGGCCGCATTACATGTAGCAATCTAGAGGAGGAAGTGAGCACCAACCTGTAGGATCAGTGCTTGCTTCCTCCTCGTTCCCCAATCGCTGCCTGTGCTATTACACTCACAAACAGCAGCAGGAAGAAGTGGGGAAGGGTGGCGGTAGCTCCGGGAGCTGCAGGAGGGGCTATATGCATTTGAACACTCAGAGCCGGACCAATAAAAACTAATGACATGTCAAAAGTTTTCTGAAACGACAGTGACACTTTAAAGAGTACCTGTCGTGACAAAAAACTTTTGACATGTCAAAAGTTTTCATTGGTCCAGGTCTGAAAACTTTTCATACTGCCACCGTTCAGGAGAACGAGCTAGGAGAAGTCAGTGTGCCGTGCTGTCTCTCCCGCTTACATAACCGCATAATGTGACTGACCAAGTCTGTGTGGTTGGAAAGAACTGGGAGTGGGTGTGTGGTGCATGGACTTCTCCCGGCTCGTTCTCCTAATCAGTCACAGAGTGAACACTCAGACCCCAACCAATCAAGACTTTTGACGCCACTCATGTTTTTTTTATGACAGTGCCCATTTAAGTGGGAAAGCATTGATGCATTTGCGCTCTTCTTTTGGTTAATACTTTTTGCGCACAGAGTTTTTGTGTATTTTTTTGCGTAACATTTATCTAGGCAAATTAGCCAGATTTCTAATGTGTACACCAAGTTCGCCAATTCTCAATTTTGTGAGCCAGAAAATTGTGCAGCAGTACTCCACTGATACCCTAGCATAGTTTATTTTAGCCAAACTGCTTTAGGCAAAATTTGCACTGAAAGAAATTGCGCAAAAATTATCAAGGCAACTAATTATAACCATAAAAAGTAGCACATGTTCGCATTTATGGACACCTGCACTAAATATTGATATGTGAGACATGACAAGTAGCGTTCTTTCATCAGGTTACGACATTAAACCCATGTGAAATTGTTAGGTGCTAGTTCCCCATGTGTGGGTACCAATGTTGAATGCTAAATGTATCATTGTATTTTTTGTCTTAAAAAATGGAAAAATTTCAATAAATAAACAGTTTATTAAAAAAAAAAAAAAAGTAGCACATAGAAAAAAAAAGCCATGCATACATACATATATGTCCCCCAAAAACTTACTTCAACTAGAAAAACTTGACATAATATAGGGAAGTCTTAAAGGGGTTATCCAGCGCTACAAAAACATGGCCACTTTTCCCCCTCTCTTGTCTCCAGATTGCTGGGGGGGGGGGGGGGGGGTTGTTCAAACTCAGTTCCATTGGAGTAAATGGAGCTTAAATGCAAACCACACCTGAACTGGAGACAAGAGAGGGGCAAAAGTGGCCATGTTTTTGTAGCGCTGGATAACCCCTTTAAAGTGACTATACCACCAGGCCCAGGCAGAAGCACTGGAGGCGGCCGACCCACCCTTAGTGGGAGGAAACCCCAGTCCCTCAATGACGTGACTCCTTTAGAATGGAACCCTATCATAGAGGGGCTATGGTTTCCTCCCACTAAGGGTGGCTCGGCCCGCCTCCAGTGCTTCAGCCTGGGCCTGGTGGTACAGTCACTTTAATGCCCTGAAACTTCAAATCATAAAGGTGTCTTTACATGGGGCGAATATCAGCCGGATGTTTATGGATGTCATACGGATGTCATATACTGATCAAGTAACCTAGAAGCCCCATGGAGACAGTGCACTTTCCAACAAATTACAGGGACAGAGAAAACCGGTGAACTGATAACATTATGGCCTGAAGGAATATAATCTGGCCTCGGCTATTTTAAACCCTCAGGTTTATCCCCCGAGTATAGTGAGGCCTGGGCAGGCTACACCTGCCTTTCCCCTTAGATGTGTATACTGTGTCCTGGAGGGTTACAGCTTGGCCAAGGACAGTTAATCCCCAGGGCCAAACTATGTCCAGTTTTATCTGGGAAGGAATTAACTTGACCTGTCAGTGGAATTCTGACTCTTTAGATGGATTTGATGGAGGGAAGGGGCTCCATGACAGGGCGGTAGGCCGATTATATTCTGTGCTGTTGGCGCTATTACTTACCTCTGGTTGTACGCGGATGTCCCTTAAGGCCACAGGGGCTCTGCTGCCTCCTCTCTTTGCTGGACGAGCTTCCTTCTGCTTCTTGAGAACATTATGTAATTGTTCCTTCCTCATCTCCATGGCCGTCTTCTCCTTAGTCTCGGTCTCTCTCTCTATCCTCTGTCTCTCTATGGTCTTCTTCTTCATGAAGTCCCTGATCTCCTCCACACTGTATCTGCGCCCCCTGCTGCTGGGGGGACACTCAGGATCGGCTTCAACATTTTCTTTTCCAAGGGGTCTTCTCTCTGCATTATAGGAAGTTTGGGGTCTTCTGTCTGCATTATGGGATGTGTGGGTTCTTCTCTCTGTATTATGAGACATGCGGGGTTTCCTCTCCACTTTATGTGATGTGTGGGATTTTCTTTCCATTATATAGGATGTATGGGCTGTAGGATGCTTGTCTACGAGACCCCCTGGTGACCCCGGTCTGTGGCATCTTCTGCAGCTTCCTGGAAAACACAGAATTACAGAAAGAAAATATTTAATAAAGAGGAGGTAGTAAATATCAGAGATAAGCAATATACAGGAAATAGGTGAGAGGAGATAATGGGAGTGATGGGAAGTATATGATAGACAGGAGATGGGTGATAGGAGATGAGTGATGAGAGGTAGTGATAGAAAGGAGATGGGTGGTAGGAGGTAGTGATAGACAGGAGATGGGTGATAGGAGATGAGTGATGAGAGGTAGTGATAGAAAGGAGATGGGTGGTAGGAGGTAGTGATAGACAGGAGATGGGTGATAGGAGGTAGTGATAGACAGGAGATGGGTGATAGGATGTAGTCAATAGATAGGAGATGGGTGATAGGAGGTAGTGATAGACAGGAGATGGGTGATAGACAGGAGATGGGTGATAGGAGGTAGTGATAGACAGGAGATGGGTAATAGGAGATGAGTGATGAGAGGTAGTGATAGAAAGGAGATGGGTGGTAGGAGGTAGTGATAGACAGGAGATGGGTGATAGGAGGTAGTGATAGACAGGAGATAGGTGATAGGAGGTAGTGATAGACAGGAGATGGGTGATAGGAGGTAGTGATAGACAGGAGATGGGTGATAGGAGGTAGTCAATAGATAGGAGATGGGTGATAGGAGATGAGTGATGAGAGGTAGTGATAGAAAGGAGATGGGTGGTAGGAGGTAGTGATAGACAGGGGATGGGTGATAGGAGGTAGTGATAGACAGGAGATAGGTGATAGGAGGTAGTGATAGACAGGAGATGGGTGATAGGAGGTAGTGATAGACAGGAGATGGGTGATAGGAGGTAGTGATAGACAGGAGATGGGTGATAGGAGACGAGTGATGAGAGGTAGTGATAGAAAGGAGATGGGTGATAGGAGGTAGTGATAGACAGGAGATGGGTGATAAGAGGTAGTGATAGACAGGAGATGGGTGATAGGAGGTAGTGATAGACAGGAGATGGGTGATAGGAGGTAGTGATAGACAGGAGATGGGTGATAGGAGGTAGTGATAGACAGGAGATGGGTGATAAGAGGTAGTGATAGACAGGAGATGGGTGATAGGAGGTAGTGATAGACAGGAGATGGGTAATAGGAGATGAGTGATGAGAGGTAGTGATAGAAAGGAGATGGGTGATAGGAGGTAGTGATAGACAGGAGATGGGTGATAGGAGGTAGTGATAGACAGGAGATGGGTGATAGGATGTAGTCAATAGATAGGAGATGGGTGATAGGAGATGAGTGATGAGAGGTAGTGATAGAAAGGAGATGGGTGGTAGGAGGTAGTGATAGACAGGAGATGGGTGATAGGAGGTAGTGATAGACAGGAGATGGGTGATAGGATGTAGTCAATAGATAGGAGATGGGTGATAGGAGATGAGTGATGAGAGGTAGTGATAGAAAGGAGATGGGTGGTAGGAGGTAGTGATAGACAGGAGATAGGTGATAGGAGGTAGTGATAGACAGGAGATGGGTGATAGGAGGTAGTGATAGACAGGAGATGGGTGATAGGAGGTAGTCAATAGATAGGAGATGGGTGATAGGAGGTAGTGATAGACAGGAGATGGGTGATAGACAGGAGATGGGTGATAGGAGGTAGTGATAGACAGGAGATGGGTAATAGGAGATGAGTGATGAGAGGTAGTGATAGAAAGGAGATGGGTGGTAGGAGGTAGTGATAGACAGGAGATGGGTGATAGGAGGTAGTGATAGACAGGAGATAGGTGATAGGAGGTAGTGATAGACAGGAGATGGGTGATAGGAGGTAGTGATAGACAGGAGATGGGTGATAGGAGGTAGTCAATAGATAGGAGATGGGTGATAGGAGATGAGTGATGAGAGGTAGTGATAGAAAGGAGATGGGTGGTAGGAGGTAGTGATAGACAGGGGATGGGTGATAGGAGGTAGTGATAGACAGGAGATAGGTGATAGGAGGTAGTGATAGACAGGAGATGGGTGATAGGAGGTAGTGATAGACAGGAGATGGGTGATAGGAGGTAGTGATAGACAGGAGATGGGTGATAGGAGGTAGTGATAGACAGGAGATGGGTAATAGGAGACGAGTGATGAGAGGTAGTGATAGACAGGAGATGGGTGATAGGAGGTAGTGATAGACAGGAGATGGGTGATAGGAGGTAGTGATAGACAGGAGATGGGTGATAGGAGATGAGTGATGAGAGGTAGTGATAGAAAGGAGATGGGTGGTAGGAGGTAGTGATAGACAGGAGATGGGTGATAAGAGGTAGTGATAGACAGGAGATGGGTGATAGGAGGTAGTGATAGACAGGAGATGGGTGATAGGAGGTAGTGATAGACAGGAGATGGGTGATAGGAGGTAGTGATAGACAGGAGATGGGTGATAAGAGGTAGTGATAGACAGGAGATGGGTGATAGGAGGTAGTGATAGACAGGAGATGGGTGATAGGAGATGAGTGATGAGAGGTAGTGATAGAAAGGAGATGGGTGGTAGGAGGTAGTGATAGACAGGAGATGGGTGATAGGAGGTAGTGATAGACAGGAGATGGGTGATAGGAGGTAGTGATAGACAGGAGATGGGTGATAGGAGGTAGTGATAGACAGGAGATGGGTGATAGGAGGTAGTGATAGACAGGAGATGGGTGATAAGAGGTAGTGATAGACAGGAGATGGGTGATAGGAGGTAGTGATAGACAGGAGATGGGTAATAGGAGATGAGTGATGAGAGGTAGTGATAGAAAGGAGATGGGTGATAGGAGGTAGTGATAGACAGGAGATGGGTGATAGGAGGTAGTGATAGACAGGAGATGGGTGATAGGAGGTAGTCAATAGATAGGAGATGGGAGATAGGAGATGAGTGATGGGAGGTAGGCAATATACAGGGAATGGGTGATAGGAGATGATGGGAGTGATGGGATGTAGGTGATAGGAGATGAGTGATGGGAAGTAGGTCATAGACAGGAGATGGGTGATAAACACGAGATGGGCAATAGGTTGGTGATGTAGGTGATAGATGGTACATAGTGGATGGATAGATAGATAGATAGATAGATAGATAGATGATAGATAACACTAGATATACACGAGAATCAACTCTCACTCCACCTTTCTGCACTGTATGTGAATCTTCCGCCTTAGGTGACCGACGTTTCAGCAATGTGGCCGGTGATGGCCCTAATATTTGCTGGACGAGCTTCTGACCTTCTCTCCATGCTGAAGCTCCATACAGACCTAAAGACGTACAGAAAGTCAAAGCAGAGATGCATCTTACGATCTAGTGCAGCACAATGTAAGCATTACACAATGTTGGCTCCCCCTGAGTGACTGATGTCAGTAGCCATTCTCTGCTCTGTTCATAGATAGATAGATAGATCTGTTGTAGATAAGTATTTGAACATTGTTCTGTCCACCGGACCACCCAGAGGTCTCTGCACCAGACCTCCCACAACATTAGATTACCACTCCAAGCTGATTTTTATGTCTTCAATAAATTTTTGCCATTTGGTTAAATAATGAGGGATTGTCCCATCTTGAAAACCTTTGAAAAACTTTCCAGTAAGCCCTTTAGGTGATATGAATACTAAAGAAGGAGAGTCTGACATTTGTGAATCAGTATAGCCAACCGGGTCTATCTACGGATTAGCTATTAAGGATTGGATGACCAATCTTTTGAGTATCCGGATATAATACTACATTTTACCTGTTGCAGCAGTAGATGGTTAAATGCCTAGCCAATGTCATATTTTTATATATATTAGAGCCTGGCTAATCATCTAGGGTTTTTTTTTTCTTATATACCTTTAAAAGTCACCTGCTGCAATCCCCTGCCTGCCATTCTGATGGTGCTTACCACTTCCTCTGCACATAAGTGCCTGCTCAGCCAATCACTGACCGCAGCAGTGACACACCTCCACCTGTGATTGGATGATCAGGCACTTCCTTATAAATAGGAGAGCAGGAAGAGACGAGCAGCAGGGGCTGAGAGCTGACAATACTAAAATAGACACAAAAAAATTGCCATTTTAAATATCTATATTATGTATACAGTATATCTTGGCTTCTGCAGGTTGCTGTTGCACTTTTCTGTTTTTGTGTCTGTACTTCAGCTATTGCAGCGTACACCTGCATAGTGAAGATAGTTGTACTGGTTGTGCTGGCCATTTTCTTGTTTTACTGTGTTACAAGTGGGGGGAGGGCTAGCTCCATTTTGCTTGTGCACTCCATCCATCCCCTATGGGTGATATTATCTGGATCCTGTATGCCCAGTGTGTAGACTTAGTATTAACCTTGAAAAGACCAGTGGACAATGTAGGGTCCGTCCCTCTCTGAGGTCACCTTATCGTGGCGGGATGGTGCATACTATTTGATCAATTGTTTTGCTAAGAACCTAATTTTTTCTATAGCAGTTTTTCAATTCTAAATATCTATATTATGTATATATATCTTAAAGGAGAACTCTGGAGAAAATGAAAAACCCAGTGCTGACAGGGAGAGGAGGAACATAATAAAGCAGATATACTTACCCGTACAGGTGCCCCCGCAGTGCTGCCTTCCTGCTCATAGACCCCCGACAACCTCCAGTTTCTCTCAGTGGTGTCCCGCCTTAGTCACTGACTGGCTCAGTGGGAATTTCTAAGCCGGGTCATGATGTTGCGGGAGCAGGAGCTGCAGGAAATTGGCAGGGGTCTGTGAGTAGTAATGCAGTGACCACTGTGGCACTGCTTTAGTATGTTCCGCAACACCCCTGAAAGCACTGGGTTTTTCATTTTCTCTGAAGTTTTCTATTAACAATTAAGGGGTACTCAGGAGAAAAAAATATTTTTAAATCAACTGGTGTCAGAAAGATATACAAATGTGTTAATTACTTACTTATGAGCTGCTGTTTGTCCTGCAGGAAGTGGCATATTCTCTTCAGTCTGACACAGTGCTCTCTGCTGCCACCTCTGTCCATGTCAGGAACTGTCTACAGCAAATCCCTATAGAAAACCTCTCCTGCTCTGGACAGTTATATGAATGGACAGTACATGGATCTTTCTAGTGATCTTTTTACACATAGGCCTGTACCCAGGGGCGGATTAACTTTACCATAGGCCCCGGGCTGTTCACCAAGCCTGGGCCCCCCCACCCCACTGTAACTATGGCAGCACTAGCCTGGCGTTCATAGTACAGGACAGATAATATCATGATGTTCTGATTTGTGCAAAACTGCCATAGAAAAACAGTGATTTTTGGCAAATCATGGCGGAAGTGTAAAGTATAAGTCTTTTTGGGTGGTTATGGGCCCCCCAGGAGCTCAGGGCCCCGGGCTGCCGCCCGAAATGCCCCTATTATAATCCACTACTGCCTGTACCCATGACAAGGGGGCATCCTCTACGTCTATAGGTTTCACCATCATCACAGAGGAGGATTCTTTACTGTAAGAGCAGTGAGTTACTAAATGTTAGGAAATTGACCCAGGGTTTTTCTTTGATTCTGATTTCTGGACCTTTTCTTCAGTTTGCTATAGACATGTATCACCTTCATGAGACAGCCTCCATAGGGAATTAGAAATGAAGACGGTAGAAAAGGGAATTTCTATCGCATGAAAAGCTGCATTGTATTGAACTGATTCTATAATATAACCATAAGCCGCCTATTACTGATTAATACTTTTATTATTATTGGTTTCCTATATAAAAACGGCCAGCTCCTGTCAGCACGCTGCCACGTCACCTCTCGCCTCCTCGTGTTAGACTTGTTACTCTGTAGCCAAAGTGCAAATTAATTTTTCGTTAACTGCAGCAAATTTTTGACTCCAATTCATCACGTTGGGTAGGATGGTGACGCCGACCTTTGAACTCCAATTTATCTTATCCGCGGCTCTGTCCCGGCATCACCACTGACAGAAACTAATGACCAAAAAGGAGTCCTTGACACTCACGGTTGCAATGACAAATGCTTTCTCAGACCGTGATCTTAGGGGCCAGTCTCAGCGGGGCACAAAACCATTTTTCAAATCCATTAAATCCTTAAATTTAATATTTCATGCATTTTAAACACTGACACACTGCGTCATTATGCTGATTCTGTCCTGGCCCTTACAGTCTGAACTGTCCCCTAATATACAGAGTTTGCTGTGGCTGACCTTTAAAAATACTCTACTTAAAGGGGCTTTCTATACTGGTTATTGTTATTACTACATTGCCCTCTGACTCCAAGAAAACTTGGAGATGTAAAGTTATCTTAACCTGAGCTATGAGCACATGAGGACTAAGCACTGTATAATGGGGCTTAAAGTGGTACTCCAGCAAAAAAAAATTCTTTAAAATCAAGTGGTGTCAGAAAGTTATATAGATCTGTAAATTACTTCTATTTAAAAAAAAAATCTCTAATTTATCAGTACTTATCACCCGCTGTATGTCCTGCAGGAAGTAGTGTACTCTCTTTCCAGTCTAAAACAGTGCTCTCTGCTGCCACCTCTGTCCATGTCAGGAACTGTCCAGAGCAGTAGAGGTTTTCTGCAGGGATTTGCTACTGATCTGGACAGTTCCTGACATGGACAGAAGTGACAGCAGAGAGCACTGTGTCAGACTTTAAAGAATACACCACTTCCTGCATAGCATACAGCAGCTGATAAGTATGAGAAGACTTGAGATTTTTAAATAGAAGTAAATTACAAATCTATATAACTTTCTGAAACTAAACGACTGAATGCTGAATGCCGTACATCAAGCAGGGTCTAGGATGGGAGGGGGGGCGAGGAGGTGTTACGTACCTCAGCACTTTGGAAGCTTGGGAAAGTGTTTTGACACTATGTAGAAAATAAAATAAATTTTCTACATTCTGGAAGCCCGGATGATATGAACGGTACCAGGTGTTCACTTGAGCTAACAGCTATCTAATAGTGAATCCCAGGTTGCATAAAACAATGATGGGCTCTGTTATCTCAGGCTTTCTGCCACAGCTTGTACTGAATTCTTAGTGATGCATCCATAGACAGGCAGGCAATGAGCGTTGTTGTGACTTAGGGTCCTATTACACTTAACGATTTTTAACGATTAACGACTAACGATAGCAAACGAGATTGTTTATCGTTAACATGAAATCGTTCACCATATTACACAGAACTATAATCGTTAGTTATGATCGTTACTATGATCGTTATTGCGATCGTTACTATGATTGTTTATTCCTTCTGATCCCAGAAAAACAATGAACAATGTACAATTACACTAAACGATTAGTGAAAAAAAGCGGAACTTGAGCGAACGAATTACAGCGAACGATAAGCAAACGATTAGTGAACGATTAACGATAATTTTAGGTTCAGATCTAAATGAACGATCGACATACGAACAATTTTTCGATCGTTGCCTGCAATTACACAGAACGATTATCGTTTAAATTCAAATGATTTAACGATTTTTTGCACGATAATCGTCCCGTGTAATAGGGCCCTTAGTTCATAGACAGTGCACTGTACCGCTGACTATAAATCCCTGGCACCCAACCTGATGACTGCAGTTTTTACCATTTACTGTTCAAAGCCAGCTCTGCAAGTACGACACCAGTGTGATGCGAGGCCGACATGTCATTATACTTGGGTATTTTTGTGCATTTTATTTCTACTTCTTTGCACATCTACTCACCGGAGTGTTTCCCTTTCCTCTCTGGAGACGGGGATTTAAAGGACTCCTTTCTGGTAACAGGACTTTTGCTTTTCAGAGTTCTCTCTCGGGAAATCCTTAAAGCTGTAAAAAAGTTCCATTAAACTTTTTGTTGAAATAATCTAGAGTCTAATGACAATTCCCTTATACTGGGATTACACTGCAAGAGTGATTCTAAGAACTGTGATCCAGACCTGGTGGTGGTCTTAGCACCCAGACCCCCACCAATACACACTTCTGACATGTCACTATAATATGTCGGACATTTGTTTATTTGATAGGTACACTTTCAGCTCCATATACTGCTCAAAATCCTAGACAGATTGAGGGGCCTCCCTACACACCAGACATATGTGAGCCAAGCCCCCGTTTTTGGCAGGAATGGCCGACCGTATAATTTGTTCGGGGAAGAGATGGATTGGGCATTTCTAAACAGCCTGATCCTTTGTTCTCATAATTTGCCACTGTATGAGTCTGACAGCAGCTTGCCCATCTTCATCTCTATTGAAATATATGCATGGCTGGCTCAGCAGGGTGTTCATATGTATGCGTGGATCAGGAGAAATATTAAGAAAAGCATGGTCCCCTCTGTTTGCTTAAAGTCAGTATTGTAGATGCAACCATTATTATCTATGTCAATGATTTCTCTGGCATTTCTGCCAGTATGAGGCCTACAGTTGTGTCCCTGTGGTCGCCATATGCTTTAGAATAGATCAGTATTACAAAACCTTCCATGATTTCTTTCTGTTCAATTATAGACAAGTAAACTTCTGTGTGTCACAGTATGGCTCCATGGATTTCTGTAGGCACCGTATTATGGATCTGTATCTATAATACAGTCCCTTGTATGACACCTTAGGACAGGGGTAGGGAACTTTGGCTCTTCGACTGTTGCAAAACTACAACTCCCATCATGCCTGGACAGCCAAAGCTTGGAGAGCCAAGGTTCCCTACCCCTGCCTTAGGACAACTGTCATGAACAAGAATGTGTCAAGATCGGCCACTAACCTGTATCTCCTTTATGGTTGTGGGATTTCTTCTTCATATCTTCTTGTATGACATCTTCTCCACTACATACTCGAAAAGATTTCCCGGCTATGCATTCTGCAAAAGAAAAGAACTTCATATGGTAGAACTTCTTCTATAGTAAGTGGATGGAAAAAGTGTGATTTATCTCTATATATAGTATATACACAAAAAGTATAAAACCACTATAGCAAAAAACAAATAGTCAATAAAACTAAATAGTAAAAAAATAGTAAATAAAATCATCTGTTTTTAACTATCTATCTATATACATAACCATATAGTTCTTGTGCAGTCCATGTTTTGACAGGTCAGAGCAGGCAGGTACTTCTAATATGCATATATACATTGATTGGACATACCATGTCATGGCTGTTCTCTGCAGAACATGCATCTAGCTGGAATATCCACCCAGTATTAGACCATTGTACTACTATGGTGACTGCACTGACTGTCTGTCTAGTAATGCCTCTAAGGTTAAGAATTACATCATCTGTACTACTATCTGCCATGGTAAGCTTCTCCTTAGGACAGGTGAGGGTGACACTATTGTACAGAGTCAGCAAAATAATCTACCCCACCTTAGAGGAATCTGGACGGCGTTCTGCTACTTGGAATGAGAAGAAAATCTAACAATGGGCACACAGCATTTTTTATTTCACATATGTTAGTATAAAAGTCACCATTAGATGGCGCTGTCGCTATGCTATGTTTTAATTGCTACAACATGGCGAACAATGGCATCCTTCAGATCTGACTCTGATGCAGGTCTGCCACCGTAGACCCAGTCCCTTAAAAAAAAAGCAGTGACTAGAAGACGCAGGGGGTGTGATGAGGTTAGTGAGTAGGCTATGCTGTTGGGAAATAATGTTTGATCACTTGTACATCTATAAAAGCTACACCGCCACCTATTGGCACTTTTTTATACAATTTTTTTTTTTATTGAAAGGGAACCAATCATCTCCCTGATGGAGTGTGACCTGGCTGCAGTACCTTGCAGCTGACGGTCGCAGCACTCCGATGCTGTGCCCAGCACTCTCCGTCGGGGTAGCAATTTAAAAAATCTATGTTTAATGCTTGGTCCTGGCTCCTGGTAACTAGGCATGATGGCATGTAAACACGCTGCCGTCTCACTCTTCCCAGCCACTCTTCACAGTGGCTGTGGGCTTTGCATTAAGTTTCCAGCACTCAGGCTGTCAATCAAGTGTGAGCGGCTGGGAGGGTGGAGGCAGTGTGACTACATGTCACTGCAGCTCCTCCCTCATACCGGCTTACCAGGAATCAGGACTGAGCATTAAACATGGATTTCTTCAAACTGCTGCCCGCTAGCTGTGCTCGGCAGCCATAAGATACTGGGGTCAGGTCACACTCCCTCAGGGAGGGGATTGGTTCCATTTAAGAAGTGGCAAGCGCATCATATGACATGCCCATTGTCCGATTTTCATCTAATTCGGGGCAGCAGAACGTCCTCTGAGTTAGGGAATAATTACCTGGAGGACTGTAAAGGACCCTGCAGGAGCTGCTGCCCTCTATGTAAATAGTCATTGCTAGCGTTGAGCGGACCTGTTAAATTGTTCAGCAACATTCTCCGAACCCGAACAGAGTTTGATTCCACACAGCTGCAAAAGTCAAATACAGTCCTGGAAAACATGGATACAGCCATAGGCCATATCCTTGTTTTCCTGGCAGCCATAGGGCTGCATCTAACTTCTCCTTCCACCGGAAATTAAATGCAGAGTGTTCGGGTTTAGAGAACGTTGCCCCATGGTTTAACAGGTTTGCGCAATCACTATTTACATTTACAACCCATGACCCTCTTCATCTCCTTATCCCTCCCCACCAGCCCCTACTGTCCTCATTTATAGTACACTAGAAAATGTACCCGGTGCTGCCCGGGTATAAAGTGTCAGTGTGTTAATTAGATTTGTTCTAAGGTGCCCAGGAGGCCAAGCTAAAGGTATTGTTTCATCTGAGTTAATCAGTAGAATTAGTGTATACCTGTAGTGCATAGTTGTAGGGGTTCTGTATACCCACAATGTATAGTTTTTAGGGGTCTCGCATATCTGTACTGCATAGTTGGGGGGCTGTATACCTATAGTGTATAGTTGAGGGAGGTCCTGTATACCTGCAGTGTACAGTTGGTGAAGGTCCTGTATACCTGTACTGTATAGTTCGGGGGTCCTGTATACCTGTAGTATATAGTTGGTGCTGTATACCTGTAATGTATAGTTGGTGGAGGTCTTGTATACCTGTAGTTTATAGTTTGAGGGTCCTGGATACCTGTAGTGTATAATTGGTGGAGGTCTTGTATACCTGTAGTATATAGTTCGGGGTCCTGTATACCTGTAGTAAATAGTTTGAGGGTCCTGTATAACTATAGAATAGAGTTGGTGGAGGTCCTGTATACCTGTAGTGTATAGTTTGGGGTCCTATATCCCTGTAGTATATAGCTGGTGGAGTTCCTGTATACCTGTAGTATATTTGGGGTCCTGTATACTTGTAGTATAGAGTTGGTGAAGGTGCTGTATACCTGTATTATAGAGTTGGTGTAGGTCCTGTATACCTGTAGTGTATGGTTTTGAGATCCTGTATACCTGTAGTGTATAGTTTGGGGTCCTATATACCTGAAGTATATAGTTGGTGGAGTTCCTGTATACCTGAAGTATATAGTTGGTGGAGGTCCTGTATACCTGTAGTATATAGTTTTGGGGTCCTGTATACCTGTAGTGTAAAGTTTGGGGTCCTGTATACCTGTAGTATATAGTTTTGTGGAGGTCCCGTGCACTTGTAGTGTATAGTTTTGGGGTCCTGTATACCTGTAGTGTCCTGTATACCTGCAGGGTTGTATTTACCCGTATGGCAGTGTTATTCAGTCACAGTGTGTCGGTATTGGTCATGTCTGGTATGGGGGTGTTATCCAGTCACAGTATGGCGGTATTGGTCAGGTCTGGTGTGGCGGTGTTATCCAGTCACGGTATGGTGGTATTGGTCAGGTCTGGTATAGCGGTGTTATCCAATCACAGTATGGCGGTATTGGTCAGGTCTGGTATGACAGTGTTATCCAGCACAGTATAGCGGTATTGGTCAGGTCTGGTGTGGCGGTGTTATCCATTCACAGTATGGCGGTATTGGTCAGGTCTTATATGACAGTGTTATCCAGTCACAGTATGGCGGTATTGGTCAGGTCTGGTATGACAGTGTTATCCAGTCACAGTATGGCGGTATTGGTCAGGTCTGGTGTGGCAGTGTTATCCAGTCACAGTATGGCGGTATTGGTCAGGTCTGGTGTTGCGGTGTTACCCAGTCACAGTATGGCGGTATTGGTCAGGTCTGGTATGGAGGTGTTATCCAGTCACAGTATGGCGGTATTGGTCAGGTCTGGTATGGAGGTGTTATCCAGTCACAGTATGGCGGTATTGGTCAGGTCTGGCAGTGTTATCCAGTCACAGTATGGCGGTATTGGTCAGGTCTGGTATGACAGTGTTATCCAGCACAGTATAGCGGTATTAGTCAGGTCTGGTGTAGCAGTGTTACCCAGTCACAGTTTGGTATACCTGTTGTGCCCTGTATATACATGTACTGTATGGATGGAGTAGGGGGTCCTGTATATACATGTACTGTATAGATGGAGTAGGGGGTCCTGTATACATGTACTGTAGAGATGGAGTAGGGGGTCCTGTATATACATTACTGTATAGATGAAGTAGGGGGTCCTGTATATACATGTACTGTATAGATGGAGTAGGGGGCCCTGTATATACATGTACTGTATAGATGGAGTAGGGGGTCCTGTATATACACGTACTGTATAGATGGAGTAGGGGGCCCTGTATATACATGTACTGTATAGATGGAGTAGGGGGTCCTGTATACATGTACTGTATAGATGGAGTAGGGGGTCCTGTATACATGTACTGTATAGTTGGAGTAGGGGGCCTACCAGTTATTACTGTGGATGTTGTGAGGCAGCTTCCCTAGCAACCATTGCTCCCTGTGAAAATGAAAGCAGTAATCCTATTGGTTGCTAAGGCTCCAACTGCCGTGTCTGCTGCAGCTAATTATATCACCTGTGTTTGCAGTGAGGAGATTTTCCCATTCATCTCTATGAGGCGCCTCTCTTTCCCCTCCCCCTCCCCTCCTGTACATCTGGCGGGGACGGGACCTTCGCAATAACCTTCCCGGGCACCCAATGTATCTGTGTGCCAAATTTGGGGTCAAACGGTTCAGGCGTTTGGAAGTCTATAGAGGACAGACAGACAGACAGAAGGACAGACAGACAGACAGACTTAGATTTTTATGATATAGATATTCCCCATATCTGACCCCATTATGTAGCATAATCAGCCTTGCAAAATTATTAAAGCCACAAAGGGGTTAAAAGGAAAAGTTTGAGGTGATTTCTTGAGAAACAAAATAAATACAAACACGCTTCTCATTTCACTTGTGCCAGCGTGCTGTGACAAATAGACTTATGTCTAATGTAACTTCCCTCAGAACAAGTCTATGAAATATGGGACCTTGAAAATATTTCTACATCTCAATGAGTCCCCGGACCATAGATCTGTAGTTCTTGACAATTAAAAAGGATGAAGTGGTTCCAAAAGAAAATGAAATTGCCGGACTGCGAGATCACTCACTTGTGAAGGAGTGTGAGGACATCTTACCTCTGTCACGCCGGGCCGGCACACCAAAGGTCACCTTGCAAACTTTCCTTTTCATCACGGCTTTGCGAAGGGGTTCTGGGTTCTGATGAGGTTTTGTCAGGCTCCTCTTAAGGAGATCATGGCGCCTTTTCTGTTCCTGGATCCTTTCTTTAAGTTTTTCGAGTTTTCTTTCAGGTGATTGGCACCTCAGATGTTCCAACTTCTGCACACGGAGATTATCCTTCAGAGGGGTGATGGGGTCCGGTGATAAACAAGGCCTAATATCAGGTTTTATATGTGTGCCAGATGGAAAGGTCACGGCTGGATAGGGATTGACTATGTCCTCCATCTCTTCTTCTAGGGTGTATGTTCGGAGACTCAGATCAGACAGAGTTAGCGCGTGGTCTACATGTTCTTCTGAGGAACCGCTTAAAGCCATGCCCGGCCCATTACTGAGAGTTTCCTGGTCTGACTTTGCTAATATATTGTCATGAGTGGATCCCATGTGGTATTGATGAAATCCAACCATGGATGGTATATCTTCCAGCAGCAATGGAGTAGGCCTGGTTCTACTCGAGAGATCCCAAAGTTTGGGTGAAGAATTGACTTCACTATATAGAAAAAGTGAAAACAAATGAACAATAGGACATAAAAATCACCAAAATGCTCAGACCAGAACAAGGTCCAGATCAAACAGAAACCATGGACTGACTTTATCTGAACACAATAAACAGCATAAAAAAGGAAAAATTGGCCGCACATCTATGACTCTGTTCACACTGCAGGTTGCATGCTGCTTGTGGCTGAAGTACAGACAAAAAAACAGAAGGTGCAGCAGCAACCCACAGGTGCAAGGGCTTACCGTGTCTCGAGGAGGCCTTAACGTGGCGACATGGTACACTCTGATCAAATAGTTTGCTAAGATCCTCACTTTTTAATATCTACAGAGCAGGTGTTTACCGTGTGTACGCTGGGAGGAGTATATACGGTTAAGCCCTTGCACCTGTGGGTTGCTGCTGCACCTTCTGTTTTTTTGACAATAAACAGCATAACATGAACTATAATGAGGTCCATGGGGCATGCTATATTTATACAATTATGGCCCTCATTTTTCCTCAAAAATACGACTGTATTTTGCCCATGTTTTATGTTGTATGAACATAACCTTAAAGTGACAGGCCAAAGTACAAGCCTGGAGAACACAGAAATGGCTGCACATCTAACCCATGGTTGATACTAAAGCATGTTCAGCTACATTTAAAAACCAACATCAGAAGTTATAATTTGATCAAACCATATTGCCTCATGTACCATGTGCAGATCTTCTGATACACATGAGTCCCTACTCTAGCCATGGTGCAGCGTTAGCCGAATCACTGGAGCTACGTCATAGAGGGGCGGGAGTTTCCCCCCCAAAAAAAGACCACAGTACCGCCTTTCCAGCGCCGCTGCTGCTCTATACATGGGCAAACTGAAAGTTTTGATCGGCCAGGGTGTGGGTGCTTAGACCCCCACCAATTGTTAAAAGGAACCAGGAAAGAGTGCAGCTAAACACTTCTCTCCACTCTCTGCAATGAGATGGTTTCTACAGAGAGGCGGAGAGCAGTAAACTGGAGACAGAAGCATTCAGCCGCATCCTTCTTCTGGCTTGTTCTAACAATCAGTGGGGGTCCAAACGCCCAGCTCCCAACCCATCAAAACTTGTCTTTTGTTTAGAAATGACAGGCCCACTTTATGGCTATGTTCACACGCTGTACAAACAACGGCCGTTTCCTGTGAACGGCCCTTGTTTAACACTACCTACAGCCGGAATGAATCATCATAATCATTAATTCCGAGCATAGGTAGTGTTAAACAATGACCGTTCACGGGGGGATCGGTCGTTTTTTTGGACAGCGTGTGAACATAGCCTTAAAGGAGACATCCAGTGAAATTTTTATTAAAGTATTGTATTGCTCCCCAAAAGTTATACAAATCCCCAATATACACTTATTACGGGAAATGCTTAAAAAGTGCTTTTTTTCCCCTGCACTTACTACTGCATCAAGGCTTCCCTTCCTGGATAAAATGGTGATGTCACTTCCTGGATACCAGTGATGTCACTTCCTGGATAACATGGTGATGTCATGACCAGACTCCCAGAGCTGTGCGGGCTGTGGCTGCTGAGGAGGATGATGGCAGAGGGATGCTCAGTGTCCCTCCAGTGCCCTGTGTCCCTCAGTGTCCCCCTGCCATCATTAATCAACGCTAATCGTTCAGTGTAATTCCACATTGTTCCTTCTTTTGCTGGGATCAGATGGAGTAAATCAGGGGTGGGGAACCTTTTCCATGTCGAGGGCCGGTCGGGCATTAATAAAATCATTCAAGGGCCGCATACCGTGCGCGGCAGTTAGTAGCGGGGGTTTGCAGCACCCAGGACAAGGCATAGTATTGTTCCCCTAGTGCCCCTGCTATTGTAGTTAACCCCCAGTGATGCCCCTTGTAGTCTAGTTAACCCCCAAGTCATGTCCCTGGTAGCCTAGTTAACCCCATCAGGCATGTCCCTGGTTGCCTAGTTATTCCCCCCCCATCAGTCATGTCTCTGGTAGCCTAGTTGTCCCCCCCCCCCATCAGTCATGTCCCTGGTAGCCTAGTTGTCCCCCCCCCCATCAGTCATGTCCCTGGTAGCCTAGTTGTCCCCCCCATCAGTCTTGTCCCTGGTAGCCTAGTTGTCTCCCCCATCAGTCATGTCCCTGGTAGCCTAGTTGTCCCCCCATCAGTCATGTCCCTGGTAGCCTAGTTGTCCCCCCCCATCAGTCATGTCCCTTGTAGCCTAGTTGTCCCCCCCCCCATCAGTCATGTCCCTGGTAGCCTAGTTATTCCCCCCCCCATCAGTCATGTCCCTGGTAGCCTAGTTGTCCCCCCCCCCATCAGTCATGTCCCTGGTAGCATAGTTGTCCCCCCCCCCATCAGTCATGTCCCTGGTAGCCTAGTTGTCCCCCCCCCATCAGTCATGTCCCTGGTAGCCTAGTTGTCCCCCCCCCCATCAGTCATGTCCCTGGTAGCCTAGTTGTCCCCCCCATCAGTCATGTCCCTGGTAGCCTAGTTGTCTCCCCCATCAGTCATGTCCCTGGTAGCCTAGTTGTCCCCCCATCAGTCATGTCCCTGGTAGCCTAGTTTTCCCCCCCCCATCAGTCATGTCCCTGGTCGCCTAGTTGTCCCCCCCCCCATCAGTCATGTCCCTGGTAGCCTAGTTGCCCCCCCCCCCCCCATCAGTCATGTCTCTGGTAGCCTAGTTGTCCCCCCCATCAGTCATGTCCCTGGTAGCCTAGTTGTCCCCCCATCAGTCATGTCCCTGGTAGCCTAGTTGTCCCCCCCCCCCCATCAGTCATGTCCCTGGGATCCTAGTTAACCCCCAAATAAAAAAATAAACATCCCTCTCACCTTACCTCCGCTCCCACGCTGTCCAGGTCCTCTTCTCTCCCAGGTCCTCTGTGCCGGTCTTCTCCTGCAGGCGGCGCGCGATGAAATGACGTCATCGCGCGCGGCCCGCAAGAGACTAAAGACACGCGCCGCTCTGCTGGGGAAGAAGCCGGTACAGACAGCATCCTCCGGTGTCCGCCAGCTGTCACAGACACCGGAGGATGCGGTGTATGCCGGCTTCTTCCCCAGCAGAGCGGCGAGCATCACAGGGGAGCTGCGGGCCGCGGGCCGCATCGGGAGGTCTCAGGGGCCGGATGCGGCCCGCGGGCCGGAGGTTCCCCACCCCTGGAGTAAATGATCGTAGTAACGGTTGTTACTAACAACTATCGTTCTGTTTAATATGGTGAACGTGCAAAAGAAGGGTCCATGGAGCCTCACTTACGAGTCTCAAAACACGGGAATAGCCAGTTATCCCTCCAGGGGAGGGAAGCCTATTGCCACCTAGGGGTGCCTCCCAGTGGGGAGATCACCAAAACACCCTGATACGTAGCCCCTTAAGTCCCACTCGGTTGCGAGTATTGGAAAATAAATAGGGAAATACCAGGGTGGCCCCTTTTACTTCAAAGTCTAACTCTGTGGCGAGTATTGCGACATGACAAGGGTTTACCATGGCAGGCATTAGGGCTGGGCGATATTGGCCTAAATCAATATCGCGGTTTATCGCACATGTAGCCGCGGTAACGATAATTGAACGATAATTATGACACACCCCTTTTTTGCAAACCACACCCACTTGCTGTGCCAAACTGGCGATATTTTGATTCAAAAAAGTAAAATAGAACTCACTGAGCAGCAACCCATGGTTAGTCTATTATCATTATTATTATTTGTCATTATTAGGGGGTCTCAGCAGAGACCTGGACATGTGTATATACAGGTATACAGCCTCTACAGGGTATACACAGGTCACAGAGGGATAGGTGTGTATGACTATATGGGGGGGGATGGATTGGGGTGTATTACTATACAGGAGGTTGGGATCGGGTTACAGGACTATACAGGCAGCGCATAGGGATAGGGGGCGGATAGGGGTGTATGACTAAACAGGGGGGGCGGATAGGGGTGTATGACTATACAGGGGGGGCGGATAGGGGTGTGTGACTATACAGGGAGGGCGAATAGGGGTGTGTGACTATACAGGGAGCGTGGATAGGGGTGTGTGACTATACGGGGGGGCGGACAGAGGTGTATGACTAATAGAGATGTATGACTATACAGGGGGGGGGCAGATAGGGGCATATGACTATACATAGGGGGGCGGATAGGGGCGTATGACTATACGGGGGGAGGACAGGGGTGTATGATTATAAGAGGGGGGGCGGACTGGGGCAGCTGGGGGGGGACTGGAGCAGACACCAGGGGGACTGGGGCAGCAGGGGGGGGGGGAAACACAGGGGGACTGGGGCAGCTGGGGGTGACTGAAGGGGGTCTGGGGCAGGCAGGGGGTGACTGGGGCAGCTGGGGGGGACACTGGGGCAGCTGGGGGGGACACGGGGGACTGGGGCAGACACAGGGGGACTGGGGAAGCTGGGGGACACACAGGGAGACTGGGGCAGCTGGGGGGGACACAGGGGGACTGGGGCAGACACCAGGGGACTGGGGAAGCTGGGGGGGGGGACACAGGGGGAATGGGGCGACTGGGGCAGACACAGGGGGACTGGGGGAGACACAGGGGGACTGGAGCAGACACCAGGGGGACTGGGGCAGCTGGGGGGGGGGGGGGACACAGGGGGACTGGGGCAGCTGGGGGGGGGGACACAGGGGGACTGGAGCAAACACCAGTGGACTGGGGCAGCGGGGGGGGGGGGGCACAGGGGGACTGGGGGAGACACAGGGGGACTGGGGAATCTGGGGGGGACTGGAGCAGACACCAGGGGGACTGGGGCAGCGGGGGGGGGGGGGGGACAAAGGGGGACTGGGGCAGCTGGGGGGGACTGAGGGGGGTCTGGGGCAGCTGGGGGGGGACTGAGGGGGGTCTGGGGCAGGCAGGGGGTGACTGGGTCAGACTGGGGGTGACACAGGGGGACTGGGGCAGCTGGGGGGACACGGGGGGGACTGGGGCAGCTGGGGGGGACATGGGGGGACAGGGGCAGACACGGGGGGACAGGGGCAGACACAGGGGGGACTGGTGCAGACACAGGGGGGACACGGGGGGACACAGGGGGGACACAGGGGGAATGGGGCAGCTGGGGAGGACACAGGGGGACTGGGGCAGACACCAGGGGACTGGGGCAGCTGGGGGGGGACACAGGGGGGCTGGGGCACGGGGGACTGGAGCAGACACCAGGGGACTGGGGAAGCTGGGGGGGACACAGGGGGATTGGGGCAGCTGGGGGGGACACAGGGGGATTGGGGCAGCTGGGGGGGACACAGGGGGACTGGAGCAGCTGGGGGGGACGCAGGGGGACTGGAGCAGCTGGGGGGGACGCAGGGGGACTGGAGCAGCTGGGGGGGACACAGGGGGACTGGAGCATCTGGGGGGGACACAGGGGGACTGGAGCAGCTGGGGGGGACACAGGGGGACTGGAGCAGCTGGGGGGGGACACAGGGGGACTGGAGCATCTGGGGGGGACACAGGGGGACTGGAGCAGCTGGGGGGGACACAGGGGGACTGGAGCAGACACCAGGGGACTGGGGCTGCTGGGGGGGACACAGAGGGACTGGAGCAGCTGGGGGGGACGCAGGGGGACTGGAGCAGCTGGGGGGGACACAGGGGGACTGGAGCAGACACCAGGGGACTGGGGCTGCTGGGGGGGGGGGGGACACAGAGGGACTGGAGCAGCTGGGGGGGGACACAGGGGGACTGGAGCAGCTGGGGGGGACACAGGGGGACTGGAGCAGCTGGGGGGACACAGGGGGACTGGAGCAGCTGGGGGGGGGACACAGGGGGACTGGAGCAGCTGGGGGGGACACAGGGGGACTGGAGCAGCTGGGGGGGGGACACAGGGGGACTGGGGCAGCTGGGAGGGACTGGAGCAGCTGGGGGGGACACAGGGGGACTGGGGCAGCTGGGGGGGGGACACAAGGGGACTGGAGCAGCTGGGGGGGGGACACAGGGGGACTGGAGCATCTGGGGGGGGACACAGGGGGGCTGGAGCATCTGGGGGGGACACAGGGGGACTGGAGCATCTGGGGGGGACACAGGGGGACTGGAGCAGCTGGGGGGGGACACAGGGGGACTGGAGCAGCTGGGGGGGACACAGGGGGACTGGAGCAGCTGGGGGGGGACACAGGGGGACTGGAGCAGACACCAGGGGACTGGGGCTGCTGGGGGGGGACACAGAGGGACTGGAGCAGCTGGGGGGACACAGGGGGACTGGAGCAGCTGGGGGGACACAGGGGGACTGGAGCAGCTGGGGGGGGGACACAGAGGGACTGGAGCAGCTGGGGGAGACACAGGGGGAATGGGGCAGCTGGGGAGGACACAGGGGGACTGGGGCAGACACCAGGGGACTGGGGAAGCTGGGGGGGGAATGGGGCGACTGGGGGGGGGACACAGGGGGACTTTGCCCTCCTCTTATTCAGGCACACAGGTTCCCCTCCCGGCCACACATGCAGGTCCCGGTCTCTGCAGGAGGCTGCAGAGACTGTAATGGTGATAGCGTCGCTGCCATTACTGGAGCTGTAGAACGGGATCGGAGGATGCAGATCCCGCTGTTCAGCTCCAGGACCCGCAGGACCATCACCATTACAGTCTCTGCAGCCTGCTGCAGAGACCGGGACCTGCATGTGTGGCCGGGGCGGCGGGACGTGATATGTAGAGCTGGTCAGCCGCGGCTGTTAGGCGGAATGCCCGACCGACCTGCACCTCACTTCCCGACACAAGTCCCGTCCGAGCGTGGCGGGGAGGGCAATGCTGTGTGTGCAGGGACGCCGGACGGGACCGGACTTGACGGGTGGGCGCATGGACGGACAGGTGCGGCGGGACGGGGCCTGGACGGGTGGGGAGGGAAGGGGTGAGGGCGCTCGGACGGGCGGGGGGCGCTTGGCTGCGGGGGGCGGGGCGGGCGACATTGTCACCTGGACCCTGCTGCTCCTCCACCTCCCGCTCTGATACCGGCGTCCCTGCACAAGTTATTGTGCTGTGTGTGCAGTGACGCCGGCATGTCCGAGCTGGAGGAGCAGCAGAAAAATTACAAAAATACCGCAGATACCGTCCTGGCTAAGTTGAGGTCGGTTAACCGACGCCAGTGACGGTATCGGTATTTTTGCGGTATACCGCCCAGCCCTAGCAGGCATCCATCCACAGACGATCGTTTCGGGGTAGTTGCCCCTCGTCAGTGTGGAGTAGGATTCTGGCTAACAGGGGCAATGAAAAATAGACCAACAAAACACAGCAATCGCTGAACTCAGGGAGACCAGAGACAAAAAAATCAAGTGGAGTACTCACTGAAGAGTCTCCACTGATGCATTGCCCCCTATAAATTTAAATATGCAAAAGAGGGGTCTAAGGAGTCTCAGTTACGAGTCTCAAAACACGGTAATAGCCAGATATCCCTCCAGGGGAGGGAAGCCTATTTCCAAGGGGTGCCTCCTAGTTGGGAGATCACCAAACGATTGGTGAACGATTTAAGGTTAACGATAAATTATCTAATTTGCAATCATTTATCGTAAAAAATCGCTTTGTCTAACAGGACGCTAAGTTGCTAAGTTTCTAATGACTGGCTGACCATCTATTAAGTATATGGGCCACCCAACTATCCCTTGGTAGAAGTTGTCAGGGATAGAAGGGCAGATGAATATCTTCGAGGGAGACAAGCCATTGCCAGAGGTGTCTGGAGAGGACACATGTACACTTGACCGCATGCATGTTTATAGAGGTGTAACCGTCAACAAGGCTAGGCCCACAGCTATGTAATGTGAATGGACAGCTCTAGACAACTCCGTGACTACTTCAATCATTAGATGTCACAAATTAGATGTGCAAGTTATAGGTTCCATGTACAATGCAATCAGATCTACTTCTAATAATGGATTCCACCATATTGAGTGGGTGGTGCCTGCTCTCACCTGTGTAAGGTGAAGGTCTCGTCAGGTTTCCTCTCCTGGGTCTGATGTCTCTTTAGATGTGCAGAATCACTGACGGGTGAAGAGCAGGAATCTGGAGCTAGACAATAAAGACGTGTGAGGCTGATGCATGTCTGGCGGCCCCTCTCAGCCCCTCATGTTTCATCCTGTGCCCGTCTCTCGGAGCAGGTCTCGGCTTGCCCGCTTACACAATGTGGCAGCAAATGTACTTCTGCATTATCTAAAACTAAACAATTCTTGGCCCATCGCCTGAGTAACTAACATTCCCCTTCACACTTGGATAACTCAGCGGCTGCGGTACCTGTAATTCCCAATATCTGCCGTCCCGAGGTTCAACTATGAGGCTGCTTTCATACAAATGTAATTTAGATGCATTTTGTGTCCATATTACTGCCGCATGTCCCGGCCTGACTACAGTTCTGATGGAAGAGGGTCCAAATGCAGTTAGTTATGTCGTATGGGGATGGGGCATAACTTAATTCATTGGGCAACACCTTAAAGGGGAACTCCATAGAAAACAATGTATTTTAAATCAACTGGTGCCAAAAAGTTATACAGATCTGTAAATTACTTTTATAAAAAAAAAATCTCAAGTCATCCAATACTTATCAGCTGCTGTATGTCCTACAGGAAGTGGTGTATTCTTTCCAGTCTGACATAGTGATCTCTGCTGCCACCTCTGTCCATGTCAGGAACTGTCCAGAGTAGTAGCAAATCCCCACAGAAAACCTCTCCTGCTCTGGACAGTTCCTGACATGAACAGAGGCGGCAGCAGAGAACACTGGGTCAGACTACACCACCTCCTGCAGGACATACAGCAGCTGATAAGTACTGGAAGACTTGAGATTTTTCAATAGACGTAAATTACAATTCTGTATAACTTTCTGCTACCAGTGCCCCTTCAAAGATTTAAGCACAGAGACTTACCAGACGATGAATTCCTCTCCAGCTGTAACCTCCGGCGTACCTTCTGCGCCTGTTTACGGCGCTGATTCTGAATATCAACCTTATTTTCTATTCTCTGTAACTAAAGACAATGCAGCATGTATGATCATTGGGTTGTTTAGCAGGAAGAATGTATCGGCTATCTATCGGGGGAGATGATGGCGGCCATGGCTCCTGCTATGGGACAGAGATTCTGCATGTTTCCTGGTGGAACATCCAGAGTTCATTAGGCACATTGGGGGATATTTACTAACAAATCTAAAAACACGATTTTGTCAAAAATGTTTTGGCATAATTTCCAGTCTAATGTTTAGTCAAATTTATGTAAATTGTCTAATAGCATAGTAAATGTGTCTTAAAAATAATGGTCTTTTAATTAGTCTAATAAATTCACCCGTATCGGAGCAGACGTAGCGATGCGCCAATATATGCGAGTTTTTTAAAAAAAATGCTCAGTTAATAAATTTAGCTAAAAAAGAATTCTGGCGCACTTTCGATCTAATTAACAAAAAAATCTAATTCAAAAAGTCGCATCTAATTTGGATAGTCTTGTCTAAAACAGCTTCATAAATTCATATTAGATTTATTTTGAGCACAAACTAGATATATTAGACTAAAAAAAGGCGCAATTAGTTTGATAAATGTTCCCCCTTGTTTCTTGCTTTTTAGAGAATTTTTATGTCCTTTTTTTGTTTTTAGGGGTTGACATGTCATAACAACTGGGTCCGCTATGCCCAGACCTTACGTGAACTCCATGACATTACATGTATCTCACTTACCACATGTTTGGCTTCTAGCAGACTGTCCCAGGCACGAGATACATCTACAGGAGAAAAATAACCAATTCACAACATAACATTCAGAGAAAGCAGCTCCACAATACAACAGTATGCAAGAAAAATCACTGACCCCAACCTACAACCTATACAATTTTTTATTTTATGTTTGCAGCCTAAGGGCCCTATTACACGGGACGATTATCGTGCAAAAAATCGTTAAATTTAAACGATAATCGTTTTGTGTAATTGCAGGCAACGATCGAAAAATCGTTCGAATGTCGTTAATCGTTTGCTAAACGTTCGCTGTAATTCCACATTCGTTCGCTCAATTTCCGCATTTGTTCACTAATCGTTCAGTGTAATTGCTCATTGTTCATTGTTTTGCTGGGATCAGAAGGAATAAACGATCATAGTAACGATCGCAATAACGATCTTAACTAACGACCATTGTTCTGTGTAATATGGTGAACGATTTCTGGTTCACGATAAACAATCTCGTTTGCAATCATTTATTGATAGTCGTTAATCGGTAAAAATCGTTCCGTGTAATAGGATCCTAAGGCCATGTTTACATGGCGTATAACACAGGCCTTTCTGTGACCTGGCCGGGTCACAGAACAGCCGCTGTTACTGAAGATCCTCCCGGCCGGTACTGCTCTTCATTTCTAGTGAATTGTGATGCGGGTGCAACCGTGTCCCAATGTACAGCTGCACACAATGGAGCGTGCGGCCGGAGCCGTACTCTCCATTGTGTGAACTGACATTCAATGGATAGCAGCCGAAGAAAACTGGCATGTCAGTTTTTCGTGCGGCCGGATGGAATCCTGTCCGAAGCATATACTATGGGGGACATTTATGAAGCCCACCATTTTTTACGCCGGGCTTACAAATGTCCCCGCAGCTCCGGAGCTCAGGGGATTTCTGTAGAGGCGCATTGTCTCTACATAAATCCCGATCCCACAGAGCCTGTCCATGCAAAAAAAACCATTTGCAAATATTTTATGCAGATCTGCCCCATCTGCGTCTAAAAAAGGCATTTACGTCTTTTCATACATGTCCCCCCATGTGTATATTCTCCGGCCGGGATTCCATTCATGCCCATACAACGTATGTTAAGCATAAATCACGGCCGTTGTTGCAAACTGCAACAACGGCCGTGATTTATGCTAAACATACGTTGTGTGAACATAGCCTAATACTACCCTCACAAATCAAACATCACAATGGTGACCTGTGCCTTTATTTACCTGACTGGTATCTTAAACCAGCAGCCTGTAACTGCCCACAGTGTGAACTACAGCTTGTATTCAACTTAGAAACCAATGAGTTGTGTTTTGCATGTGTGTTACATGGGGATGCTAACTAGGAACCTGTGCAGTACTTGTATGAGGAACTCCAGCCACTGACTGACTACTGTGGGATCAAGGCTAGGGTGCATGGGGCATGTTGCCAAAGATCAAAAAACATGGCATTTCTTCCAGAAACAGCACCACTCTTGCCCTCAGTTTGTGAGTGGCATTGCAGCTAAGTTCCAATGAAGTGATTGGAGCTACGTTAACACATGGCAATGGAGCTTAAAGGGGTATTCCGCTCAAATTAAAGTTTTATTATGTTGCTGCCCTTGGGGAGAACATAACAAACAGGCTGTTCTTACCTTTCCATGCTCCCCCAGTGTCCTCCTATGGCATCTTTCGGTCCCGGTTGAACAATCACACCCCCACTTCTGAGAAGAACTTGTCACTGGCTGCGGCGCTGTCCTGTCACTGTCAGTGATTAGCTTGGAGTCCTGCTCGGAGGTGGAGGTGGGATCACTCAGCCGGGACCTGAAGATGACATAGGGGGGCATCAGGGGAGGACAAAACAGTGCTGTTTGCTATGTTCTCTGCCAGGACAGCAACGTATTAAAAGTTTACTTTGAGTGGAATACCTGTTAGGGCGTGTACATACACAGTCAGAATGACAGCCCTTTATATTGGACGGCCGTCATTTAACGGCAAATAATGTCTGTTATTTTAAAACAACATCTGTATTTGTTCAATAACGGACGTTATTTTACAGTAACAGATTTTATTTGCCATTAAATGACGTCCGTCTAAGAAAAATTTTATCATTTTGAGGCTATGTTCACACAACGTATATTTTCATAAAACTGCGGCCGTTGTAAAATGGCCGTGATTTATACAGAAATATACGTGCCATTGCTGCCTATGGAATCCTTGCCGGAGTGTATACACATGGTATACGCTCTGGCCGGGATCCCTAGCGGCGCTGCAAACAACTGTCAGTTTTCTGCGGCCGCTATTCATCCTCAAAAAACCATGTCACTGCACGCTATGGAGCAAGCGGCTCCGGCCGCTCGCTCCATAGTGTGTTGTGGGAAGTTGTGATGCGGGCGTGCATGGATGCGTCCGCATCAGAACCATGCGGCCCTAAAGATCATCCGGCTGGTACTGCAGTACCGGCCGGTCTCTTACAAATTGTGCACATAGCCTGACGGTGCATGAGCACGGCCTTAACTCAAATAACTATGAGATCTGATTATAATAACTTAATAAGTGATAATAATTTTCAGGTGGACATAAGCTAAATATAAGCTGAAGTCAATGAGGTGTTAAAGGTGTTAAAATAAATCTTTCAAATCATTTGGTGTCAGAAAGTGGTAGAGATTTGTAATTTACTTCTATTAAAAAGTCTTCAGGTACTTACCAGCTGCTGTATGTCCTGCAGGAAGTGGTGTATTATTTACAGTCTGACACAGTGCTCTCTGCTGCCACTTCTGTCCATGTCAGGAACTGTCCCGAGCAGTGGCAAATCCCTATAGAAAACCTCTCCTGCTCTTCAGACTGGAAAGAAAACACCACTTCCTGCAGGACATACAGCAGCTGATAAGTACTGGGAGAATGGAGATTTTTTAATAGAAGTTGATTACAAATTTCTGGCACTTTCTGCCACCAGCTGATTTGAAAGAAAAAAAAATTGCTTAACTACCCCTTTAACCTTCTGTCTCCTATACGTGTCACTAGAAACTTCATTTTTGCCTGTGGTCGTGTATACAAAGCGAGAAAGTGTCAGTCATTATTGTACATCAGCATTGTCCACTTTGTGGCTCTCTAACTGTTGTAAAACTACAACTCCCATCAAGCCTTCGTGGAGCATTGCTGTGCACTCACCTAGCACATGGCTGCAGGGCTCCAGGGCAGACCCGCCGCGCTCCTCCTTTGAAGACATGATCCTAGAGAAGAGAGAGACGTTAGAGACTATTGTGAGGTCTAATCTCCTTCTGCTCGGAGGTGTGCGCGCGTGTGTTTGTGCGAGGATTGTCACCAGGGTTACAGACGGATGGCAAGGCACCAACTTTCTCACTGATACAAACTTTTCTGAAGTGTTAAGTGAAATCTAATGACGCAGACTGACAACATGCCCCACACTCCAGGAGCTACAAAGTCATCCATACAATCTATTGTTCCCTGTTATCAGCCACATCCGGCTGCAGACCAGCCATAGGCAAGCTTGTCAGTAAGGGCCCTATTCCACCGGACGATTATCGTTCAGATTATCGTTAAATTGTTCGAATCTAAACGATAATCGTTCGGTTGAACTGCAGTTAACAATTAACGACCGTATGAGAAATCGTTGATCGCTTTATAAGACCTGGACCTATTTTTATCGTTGCTCGTTCGCACAACGTTTGAAAATCGTTCGCATTGAATAAGCCGTTCTTCGGTCGATCGCAGTAGATAGCGAAGAAAAAACTATCGCAATTACGATCATAAGTAACGATTATCGTTCCATGGAAATGAGTGGACATTTTCAGGTCTTTCGCAATAGCGGTCGTTTGAGATCGTTAATCTTTAACGATTATGCGAACGATAATCGTCTGGTGGAATAGGGCCCTAAGTGGCCTGCCATCTGTGTTGAAACTACAACTCCCAGCATGTAGTGTCAGTAAGTGGCCTGCCATCTGTGCTGAAACTACAACTCCCAGCATGTAGTGTCAGTAAATGGTCTGCAGGCTGTAGTGAAACTACAACTCCCAGCATGTAGTGTCAGTAATTGATCTGCAGGCTGTAGTGAAACTACAACTCCCAGCATGCAGTGTCAGTAAGTGGTCTGCCACCTGTGCTGAAACTACAAATCCCAGTGGTCTACAGCCTGTGCTGAAACTACAACTCCCATCATGCAGTGTCAGTAAGTGGTCTGCAGGCTGTAGTGAAACTACAACTCCCAGCATGTAGTGTCAGTAAGTGGTCTGCCATCTGTGCTGAAACTACAACTCCCAGCATGCAGTCAGTAAGTGGTCTGCCATCTGTGCTGAAACTACTACTCCCAGCATGCAGTGTCAGTAAATGGCCTGCCATCTGTGCTAAAACTGCAACTCCCAGCATGCAGTTTCAGTAAGTGGTCTGCCATCTGTGCTGAAACTACTACTCCCAGCATGCAGTGTCAGTAAATGGCCTGCCATCTGTGCTAAAACTGCAACTCCCAGCATGCAGTGTCAGTAAGTGGTCTGCCATCTGTGCTGAAACTGCAACTCCCAGCATGCAGTGTCAGTAAGTGGTCTTCCATCTGAGCTGAAACTACTACTCCCAGCATGCAGTGTCAGTAAGTGGTCTGCCACCTGCGCTAAAACTACAACTCCCAGCATGCACTGAAAGTAAGTGGCTTGCAGTGTGTGCTGAAACTACAACTCCCAGCATGCCTTGTCAGTAAGTGTTCTGCCATGTGTGCTGAAACTACAACTCTCAGCATGCAGTGTCAGTAAGTGGCCTGCAACCTGTAGTGAGACTACAACTCCCAGCATGCAGTGTCAGTAAGTGGTCTGCCACCTGTGCTGAAACTACAAATCCCAGTGGTCTACAGCCTGTGCTGAAACTACAACTCCCATCATGCAGTGTCAGTAAGTGGTCTGCAGGCTGTAGTGAAACTACAACTCCCAGCATGTAGTGTCAGTAAGTGGTCTGCCTTCTGTGCTGAAACTACTACTCCCAGCATGCAGTGTCAGTAAGTGGTCTGCAATGTATGCTGAAACTACAACTCCCAGCATGCATGCTGAAACTACAACTCCCAGCATGCAGTGTCAGTAAGTGGTCTGCCATGTATGCTTAAACTACAACTCCCAGCATGCAGTCAGTAAGTGGCCTGCCATCTGTGCTAAAACTGCAACTCCCAGCATGTAGTGTCAGTAAGTGGTCTGCCATCTGTGCTGAAACTACAACTCCCAGCATGCAGTGTCAGTAAGTGGTCTGCCATCTGTGCTGAAACTACAACTCCCAGCATGCAGTGTCAGTAAGTGGTCTTCCATCTGTGCTGAAACTACAACTCCCAGCATGCAGTGTCAGTAAGTGGTCTGCCATCTGTGCTAAAACTACAACTCCCAGCATGCAGTGTCAGTAAGTGGCCTGCCATCTGTGCTAAAACTGCAACTCCCAGCATGTAGTGTCAGTAAGTGGTCTGCCATCTGTGCTGAAACTACAATTCCCAGCATGCAGTGTCAGTAAGTGGTCTGCCATCTGTGCTAAAACTACAACTCCCAGCATGCAGTGTCAGTAAGTGGTCTGCCATCTGTGCTGAAATTACTACTCCCAGCATGCAGTGTCAGTAAATGCTCTGCCATCTGTGCTGAAACTATAACTCCCAGCATGCAGTGTCAGTAAGTTGTCTGCCATCTGTGCTACAACTACTACTCCCAGCATGCAGTGTCAGTAAGTGGCCTGCATCCTGTAGTGAAACTACAACTCCCAGCATGCAGTGTCAGTAAGTTGTCTGCCATCTGTGCTACAACTACTACTCCCAGCATGCAGTGTCAGTAAGTGGTCTGCCACCTGCGCTAAAACTACAACTCCCAGCATGCACTGAAAGTAAGTGGCTTGTAGTGTGTGCTGAAACTACAACTCCCAGCATGCCTTGTCAGTAAGTGTTCTGCCATGTGTGCTGAAACTACAACTCTCAGCATGCAGTGTCAGTAAGTGGCCTGCAACCTGTAGTGAGACTACAACTCCCAGCATGCAGTGTCAGTAAGTGGTCTGCCATCTGTGCTGAAACTACTACTCCCATCATGCAGTGTCTGTGTTGAAACTACAACTCCCAGCATGCAGTGTCAGTAAGTGGCCTGCAACCTGTAGTGAGACTACAACTCCCAGCATGCAGTGTCAGTAAATGGTCTGCCATCTGTGCTGAAACTACAACTCCCAGCATGCAGTGTCAGTA
Source organism: Dendropsophus ebraccatus (assembly GCF_027789765.1). NCBI lineage: Eukaryota > Metazoa > Chordata > Amphibia > Anura > Hylidae > Dendropsophus > Dendropsophus ebraccatus. The sequence continues at coordinate 22,260,554 of NC_091463.1, read as the reverse complement.
AGCGGTCAGCCATCAATGCTGAAACTACAACTCCCAGTATGCAGTGTCAGTAAGTGGTGTGCCACCTGCGCTGAAACTACAACAGTATACAGGGGCTGCTATGTACAGTATACAGGTATGTGCAGTATATAGATGCTACTATATACAATATACAGGTATATATAGTATATAGAGGCTGCTATACACAGTATACAGGTACAGTGGTACTTTGGTTTAAGAGTAACTTGGTTTAAGAGCTCACATTTTTTCAAAATTGTGACTTGGTTTAAGAGCATTGCTTTGGTTTAAGAGCTCCCTGTACTAGGTGGGAGCATGAGTGGGGGAGGGTCATGGTCTGCATAATGTGGTCTACAGCCCTGTACTCTGACCCAGGAAGTCTCCCTCACCTTCCAAATCATAGCAGATCCACTTCAGGCTGGGGCTTACATCAGAGGACAGGACTGTGTACTGTGGGGGTAATCTCTCCATAGCTGTAACCCCTCTCTCCCCGGACAGAGAGTGCTGCATGTATGTGCCCACATATGTCCTGCTCATTTCTTCATGCTCCCTGCAGTCTCTGTCAGTCCTTGTGTTTCCCATCCTCTCATTACTGTACAGTAACTTATAATATCACAGATTCTGCTGTTTCTGATTGTTTGTTTCATCTGTTTTACATGTTATTCAGAATAATAAATCATTATTTTTGGGGTGTGGAACCAATTGCCTGCATTTCTATGATTTCTTATGGGAAAATCTGCTTTGGTTTGAGAGTGGATTTGGATTACAAGCACGGTCCCGGAACGAATTATGCTCATAATCCAAGGCACCACTGTATATACATTATAAAGGGCCTGCTCTGTACAGTATACAGCGGCTACTATATACAGTATACACAGGACCTATCACAGCAGTATACAGAGGTATATACAGTATGCACAGGACTCACCTATCACAGCAGTATACAGAGGTATATACAGTATACACAGGACTCACCTGCCACAGCAGTATACAGAGCTATATACAGTATACACAGGACTCACCTATCACAGCAGTATACAGAGGTATATACAGTATACACAGGGCTCACCTGGCACAGCAGTATATAGAGGTATATACAGTATACACAGGGCTCACCTGGCACAGCAGTATATAGAGGTATATACAGTATACACAGGGCTCACCTGGCACAGCAGTATATAGAGGTATATACAGTATACACAGGGCTCACCTGGCACAGCAGTATACAGAGCTATATACAGTATACACAGGACTCACCTGGCACAGCGGTATATAGAGGTATATACAGTATACACAGCAGTATATAGAGGTACAGAGGTATATACAGTATACACAGCACTATATAGCGGTATATACAGTATAAACAGGACTTACCTGGCACAGCAGTATACAGAGGTATATACAGAACTTACCTGTCACAGCAGTATACAGAGGTATACACAGCAGTATACAGAGGTATATACAGTATACACAGCAGTATACAGAGGTATATACAGTATACACAGCAGTATACAGAGGTATATACAGAACTTACCTGTCACAGCAGAGGTATATACAGTATACACAGCAGTATACAGAGGTATATACAGTATACACAGCAGTATATAGAGGTATATACAGTATACACAGCAGTCTCCCCCTCTCCGGTCCGGGCACAATGAGGAGGGGGCGCTGGGGACAGGTGGGCGGCGCCGACAGGTGGGAATAGGGGTGGGCGGGGCATGCAGGGATGAAGGGCGGGGCTTCTCCTCAGGCGGCAGCAGAGGCGGGAGGGCGCAGATGCTTTACCTCAGGTAACGTGAGCTGATTGATGGAAATCACCTCGCTCCTTGTATACAGTCTGTATGGAAACTACAACTCCCAGCATGCGCAGCACGCAGTCTGAGGTGAAGCAGCAATGCTGTATCAGTGGTCTGCACCTCTGGGAGTTGTAGTTCACCACAGCTGGAGAATCGCCTCTACTGTTCTGTGAAGAATAATGGTCGATCCAGTAACAGACATAGACGAGCTGTAGGTGGCGGTAGTAAGGGGGCTTGGCCGTATACTTACGTGTTTTGCCCGTTTTTGCGACGTTATTGTATCTGAATTTTCCGGTTTTGTGGTGTTTTTTCCGTTGCTAGTGTTTTCATTTTGTTTACCCGTTTATCGACATATTCTCGTGTTTTCATCCGTGTTTACAGACGTCATTTAGTCCGTCTCAGACCTGTTTTGGGCGTTTTTTTTTGCCCATTTAGACGTGCTTTATCCATGTTTTCTTTATGTTTTCTTATATATTTTGCTAGTATTTTTGGCTGTTTTTAGCCGTGTTTTTTATGTGCGTTTCCACACGTGTATTTAATATATTTTAGTTTTTAGATCTGTTTGCCTTATGTGCTGCTCTGATATCACGTCTTTCCTCCGTGTGACCAGCAGGTGGCGCTCTCACATCACCTCTCCATAGACGGCTCATGGCATAGGAGGGGGCAGGCTGGTTCTTCACCTTGAGAGGTTATTGTGGTATATAGTGATCTCCCTGCCTGTGCCGGTATATAATGATCTCCCTGCCTGTGCCGGTATATAGTGATCTCCCTGCCTGTGCCGGTATATAGTGATCTCCCTGCTGCTTGTGCTGGTATATAGTGATCTCCCTGCCTGTGCCGGTATATAGTGATCTCCCTGCTGCTTGTGCTGGTATATAGTGATCTCCCTGCCTGTGCCGGTATATAGTGATCTCCCTGCTGCTTGTGCTGGTATATAGTGATCTCCCTGCCTGTGCCGGTATATAGTGATCTCCCTGCTGCTTGTGCTGGTATATAGTGATCTCCCTGCTTGTGACGGTATATAGTGATCTCCCTGCTTGGGCCGGTATATAGTGATCTCCCTGCTGCTTGTGCCGGTATATAGTGATCTCCCTGCCTGTGCCGGTATATAGTGATCTCCCTGCCTGTGCCGGTATATAGTGATCTCCCTGCCTGTGCCGGTATATAGTGATCTCCCTGCTGCTTGTGCCGGTATATAGTGATCTCCCTGCTGCTTGTGCTGGTATATAGTGATCTCCCTGCCTGTGCCGGTATATAGTGATCTCCCTGCCTGTGCCGGTATATAGTGATCTCCCTGCTGCCTGTGCCGGTATATAGTGATCTCCCTGCTTGTGCCGGTATATAGTGATCTCCCTGCCTGTGCCGGTATATAGTGATCTCCCTGCTGCTTGTGCTGGTATATAGTGATCTCCCTGCTTGTGTCGGTATATAGTGATCTCCCTGCCTGTGCCGGTATATAGTGATCTCCCTGCTTGTGCCGGTATATAGTAATCTCCCTGCCTGTGGCGGTATATAGTGATCTCCCTGCTGCTTGTGCCGGTATATAGTGATCTCCCTGCCTGTGCCGGTATATAGTGATCTCCCTGCTGCTTGTGCTGGTATATAGTGATCTCCCTGCCTGTGCCGGTATATAGTGATCTCCCTGCCTGTGCCGGTATATAGTGATCTCCCTGCTGCTTGTGCCGGTATATAGTGATCTCCCTGCTTGTGCCGGTATATAGTGATCTCCCTGCTTGGGCCGGTATATAGTGATCTCCCTGCTGCTTGTACTGGTATATAGTGATCTCCCTGCTTGTGCCGGTATATAGTGATCTCCCTGCCTGTACCGGTATATAGTGATCTCCCTGCTTGTGCCGGTATATAGTGATCTCCCTGCCTGTGCCGGTATATAGTGATCTCCCTGCCTGTGCCGGTATATAGTGATCTCCCTGCTGCTTGTGCCGGTATATAGCGATCTCCCTGCCTGTGCTGGTCACCATGTTCACAATGGCAGCACATCTATAGACCAAGGCTATGTCCACACACACAGTAAAATTCTAATTTTACCATAAAAGATCCATAAAAAGCCGACAGCACCCAGCATGCCCTGACACCTGTAACAAGCAGAGAGCCACAGGTTGGGCAGCACTCCTATATTATGACATAGTAACCTTCTCCGCTACCTGCTGCCCATGAACGACTAAAGGCCTTATTACACCAAATGATTATCAGTACTTGGCTGATTACCGATTGTTCCGGCCGATAATTGTTTGCTGTAATAGCGCATGTTAAAAGACCACATGCACAATGTCGGCTGATCGTGGACTTTTAGCATGTTGAAAGATAATGATTAGTGCAGTTACAGTCTGCTGCTCGTAGCTCTGTGTAATAGACTGCCACTCACTTCAATGGGCAGCCTCTCACGCTGCTCTCCACGTCCCCTCCCGCTCGCTGTCTGCGTGTGTAATAGCACAGGTAGGGAACGAGGGGGAAGCGAGCTCCAACCTGTCAGATCAGCACTCGCTTCCCCCTCATTCCCTACCTGTGCTATTACACACGCAAACAGCGAGCGGGAGGGGATGTGGGGAGCAGCTTACTATCATGCTGTGTAATACAGTCTTAAAGGGGTCCTCCGGCAAAATAGTTATATAGATTTGTAATTTACTTTTATTTAAAAAATCTCCAGTCTTCCAGCACTTACCAGCTGCTGTATGTCCTGCAGGAAGTGGTGTATTCTTTCCAGTCTGACGCAGTGTTCTCTGCTGCCACTTCTGTCCATGCCAGGAACTGTCCAGAGTAATAGCAAATCTCCATAGAAAACCTCTCCTGCCCTGGACAGTTCCTGACATGGACAGAGGTGGCAGCAGAGAGCACTGTGTCAGATTGGAAAGAATACATCACTTCCTGCAGGACATATGGCAGATGATAAGTAATGGAAGATTGAAGATTTTTAAAGAGAAGTAAATTAAAACATTTTTTCTTCTGAAACTAGTTGATTTGAAAAAAAAAAAGACTTTTGGCGGAGTACCCCTTTAAGGCCTCATTCACAGCAAATGTTGTAGTGCAGACCAGGATTTGCATCACAGATCGCTATCTCAGTGTAGTGCCAACCTAGTGTTCTGTGAAGCACAGAGCATTATTGCTGCACATTCGTAGTGGGGCCCATAGTCGCAGGCTGCACTACGTGTTAATGTGGCCTAATATTCAAGGTAAGGATGCTGCAGACTTACCAAGAGGATTGAGCACCACAGATCTTCCGCGAGTACAGTACATGGGGGGATGTGATTTTCTGAATCACATTTACACGTACAGAAATCCACATAGAAGCTCATTCCCCTCAAAGCACCAACTGGTTGGGACATATAATGGCATATTGGGAAGCTGTTCCTGTTAGGATTGAGACCAGAAAGCAACACAGCTACTTTCCAGCAAAAACAGCGCCACCCCTATTCTCAGGTTGTAGGTGGTATTGCAATTCAGCTCAATTCACTTTAATGGAGCCGAGCTGCAAAACCCACCCCCAAACTGAGAACAGGAGTGATGCTGTTCCTGGAGGAAAGCGGCCATGTTTTGCTGGACAAGTCCTGGATATCACCATAGACTGTCACAGTCGATATGCAGCAAAACCTGCATGCACAGCCCATTTGACATCACGTTTTTGGACACATTTTTGTAAGGAGAGGTTCTCATTTTTCTTATAGGAATATAGAAAACAAAAGGAGATGAATCCATTGGGTTGTGTTCTCATCTGGGTCAGGCACTTCTGTTTTTCTGCTGATGGCGGACTCTGGCATCGCGTCCTATTCTGCTAATAAAAAAACAGACTACTGAAACTGAGGCTATTCTCTTATAGAAGCCTATGTATACATTACACAGATACGTTACACAGATCTCTCCTCCCTTGAGACATTTGTGTCCAGTTTGAATGGGGAAATGCGTTCACTAGGATTTGTAGTGAGAAATACTCCGCTATATGTGGACCTGGACCAGTATCACCAATATAGTATAGTATATAATATATGTATAGTTTATATGGAAGAAATAAAAACAATTTCACTATTCCTCATCTATGTACGTTTTACACCTTCAGGGGCTTCTACAGGTCTCGGGTATTATATTCTGGAGCCGTCCTCACAGATGATACAATCCATGGGCAGCGTCAGCGCCGGTAGCCGCCTGTTGTGGTATCAACAATGAACAGAATGCAAGAAGCGGTTTCCACTCCTGGGAAATAAACAGATCATTAGGTTGAAATATGCTGCAAATACCATGTGCATAATGTGGGCTCCAGCCATCTGAGCAGATTACAGCAGACGGGAAAAGACAGCTCTCCTTCACTGCCAGATCCCTCCAAGAACTCCTGACTCACATGCCGGGATGATACAAGTTCATCCATCTACACAGACATATAGCGTTTACATTATTTTCACAGGTCAGTATTCATAGTGGGCCACATGCAGTACAATCTAGTCCCGAATTGGGTTGGAAATAGTGGGTACATAACAGCTGTAAGCCCAAACTTTCCAGGAACCTTTTTTTAGTCCTGGTTGTGGATTATATGAGACTCGGTGTGAACACTTGTCCGGAGCATTATGTCTAACAAGTCATATGTAACCCAGGCCCTATGGGGGCAGAATCATACAATAAATGGCATTGACCAATGAAACCCATATGAAGAAGCCACCTTAAAGTGAACCTGGTATGCTCGCATGCTGCCGAAACCATGAAAAGCTTAAGGCACTGACAAGGTTCACTATTAAACCATCTATGATTCACCCTTAGGGGTTTTATAGTAAGCATAGATGTAAATTCATTGGGGAGGTCCAGCAGCCCTGATTGACAAATCTCTCACTATTGGCATATTGTGAGAAATCTTACAGTCAGAGCCAATGGACAATTAGCAAACGATTAACGATAATTTTAGGTTCAGATCTAAATCAACGTTCAGCGGTATACGAACGATTTTTGCAATTACACAGAACGATTATTGTTTAAATTTTAACGATATAACGGTTCCAGATTTTTCGCACCATAATCATCCCGTGTAATAGGGCCCTTACAGAGACTGGGGTCTCAGCGGTCAGACATGGCATGATCCACTACTCATCCCCCTCATCTTGTGGATAGGGGATAACTTTGTCAGATGGTAATACCTTTAAGTTCTCACTCAGTTTTGAGCTTCATTTTTGTCAGTATTTTACCTAAACCAGAAGGGGAACCAATGCAGAGAAACCTGTGTTTTGGACCCAATTCTGGTTTTGGTAAAACACATACAGCCCAAAATACTGTTCAAAATCTGTGTTATGAAGTTATTATTCTACATAGGAACAGCAGCCACCAAAGCCTGTTAGGCCTAAGGACCATGAGCAAATCATATAATAGACATTTTTATACTAAGCCCTTAAATGACTATTCACAAGTCTATTCACATTTTTGAGCCCTCAAAATCGCTGACAGCCCTGTATAGGGGACGGTCCAGCAGTCCAAACATATGATTATACTGCTCTTTCCATTCTCCATATTGCCAAAGACTCAAAGCTGCAGACAGACTCCCTGTAAAGTTGTCAAGGGGCCATTTATTTGACAATGTGTGTTATTTTTGTACAATATTGTGATACAGACTTGTGCTTGAAGTACTTATTTAGGTGCAACGTTTTTGTACACTACATTTTAATATGAAGGATTCTGCATACCCATAGGTATTATATAGGATGAAACCTCAGTCTTTGATCCGGTGAATAAGAGTGTGTCCCCCAAATCAGAAAATGTGCTTCAGCAAGGTAAGAGTAACCTTTCATATGCTAATAATTTTTGGCAGCATTTGCAGCAGTTTTGTTTCTATGGCAACTCTGCATTAGTTGTCAATCAGGACTTCACTTTCCCTAAAAATCAATAGAGATGAGGTCACTTGATCTCTTTACAGATTCCTATTGTTCTTTTACATGCAAACTTCATTTTATATTATACCCAAAAAGACGACTATTAGACATGAGCGATCACGATCGTCCAAACCCGAACTCTCTGCATTTGATTACCGGTGGCTGAAGAAGTTGGATGCAGCCCTATGGAGTCCTGGGAAACATGGATACAGCCTATGCCTATGGCGTGCTTGAGGTTCTCTCATCTCTAATGATCATGGATTATTATGGATTGCTGCAAACCTGTAGGCCTCTTGCCTCTATCTAACAGGTCATGCGCACACATTCACTCCATAACATCAAATGTGTGTACAGGTACATGAGATTTTGTTGCAATAGTGAGTTAAGGTTTTAGCATTAAAGGGAACCTGTCACCCCCAGTACCGGGGTGACAGGCTCCCGACCCCCCGTTAGAGACCCCTATACTTACCTCATCCCGCCGGGTCCCGCTTCTGGATTCGGTCGGGTCCCGGAGATCTCAGCCGCTGCAGCCCGGCGCGCGCGCTGAGAGATGAGTCCAACACCCATAGAGAATGACAGGAGAGTCCAGCGCTCCGTCATTCTCTATGAGCGTTGGACTCATCTGTCAGCGCGCGCGCCGGGCTGCAGCGGCTGAGATCTCCGGGACCCGACCGAATCCAGAAGCGGGACCCGGCGGGATGAGGTAAGTATAGGGGTCTCTAACGGGGGTCGGGAGCCTGTCACCCCGGCACGGGGGGTGACAGGTTCCCTTTAAGCAAAAACTCAATACACAATACAATACAACAGTACAATACAACACACAGCCATGCCAAACATTCATCAGACGCTATATGCACGTTAAAGGGAGGCTGTCATCACTTTCATACTGCCCAAACCATGAAAAAAAGCATTTTTTTTTCCAAATCAACTGGTGCCAGAAATTTACTGATATCTGTAATTTACTTCTTTTAAAATTCTCCAGTTTTCAGGTACTTATCGTCTGCTGTATGTCCTGCAGGAAGTGGTGTATTCTTTCCAGTCTGACACACTGCTCTCTGCTGCCACCTCTGTCCATGTCAGGAACTGTCCAGAGCAGCAGCAAATGCCCATAGAAAACTTCTCTTGCTCTCCAGGACATACAACTTCTGATAAATACTGGAAGACTGGAGATTGTTTAATAAAAGTAAATTACAAATCCCTGGCACTCTCTGGCATCAGTTGATGTGAAAGAAAAATTTTTTTTTGCTGGAGAACCCCTTTTAATGACACATCTTTCCCTGTTTGGGTATGGAGAGAGATCTATCTAATAAACGGGTATTCTAGTCAATAATTATTTTTTTTTTACATTTCTTTCAAAAACGTTTACACCTTTGTGATATAACTTTGTTAAAGATGTTTTTTTTTTACACTTTTACAGTAAGTGGCAGCAGCAAGGGGTGAGGCGGCTGTGTCAAGAATTGCAATGCTGCACAATCCCTGGTTACCGCACAGTTACATATCGCCAACGCCAACCATAGTGGGCCTCCCCTGATGTCTATTATAATGCTTGTTAGCATCAGAAGAGATATTACACGTGGGGAAGCTGCTTGTGTCAGGAGCGCTGCAGCCATGACACAGTGTAGCAGAGTGTACAGTGACTGACGGTTATACCCACTCGCTATGCTATGCTGTTCCATGGTTGCAGCGCTCCTGGCAGAGACAGCTTCCCCATCTGTAATGTCTATGAATTCTAATTAAATATCCTTGCACATGGAAAATGTATGTCCTAAAACCATTATATTTACAGCCTGGTTTATAGTGACCAAATGGCAACTATCTTCATAAGCAGGAAACACAGAGGCGCGATGCAGGATGCTCACCAAACTGCAAATATAGAGCTTTGGATTTAGCATCCTGTTGCCTTGGTGCTCAACATTTTTAATAGGGTCAAGAATTATAAAACTGACCTTGGATACCACGTACAGTCCCTGGCTTTGATGCCGCTCCATCTGTAGTAATCTCTATTACACTCTGTCTCGTTTTATTAAACAAATTACGGTTTTATACCATTTCTCAGCCAGCCCAGCTGTCGTCCATAACCCGTCCTGACAGAATGACCTCCACGCAGCTCCAGTCTTCTAATTGCCCATTGGAAGGTAACTTCTATGTTTTTAACATAACATACAGATTGTTCACAAAATCATCATCTTCTAAAGTGGTACAATATAAAAACTTCCATAACTGTCGAGATTGATGGGAAATTGTCACGGACAATTCTGTAAGCTGGTTATGTAACTAATATCACTTAACGTACCAGTTAGCAGTCCAGTGCTTGTTCATTACAGCAGACTGTCTGGCTTTACCATAGGCCTAAAGTTATTGCCCCTGGGGCATGTGTGGTTTGCTTCTTCAGTGATGTGGAGATTTCCAAAGATTCATGGGGTTCAGTGCTGACTGTATGGTTGCTCCATGAGGTGCTGTAAACATGTTGCCCATGTAAATAACCTATTGATCAGCAAACAAACAAGCAATCGCTTGTTTGTTGGATGAACAAAAATCATTGTTGGTTGGGTCAGCTTGAAACATTGAGCCATGTAAAAGTCTCAATAAAGAAACACCCTAGATCAGCGGATGTATGCCCATGAGCATTCTTGGGGCCAGCAATCAGCCAATGAGCAAGGAAAAGCTTGTTTCTTACCAGATCGCTTCTTTCATGCAGGCATGTAAATTATTGTTATTGGCCGCACATTACCCAATGTAATTAACCTTTAATTACAAAGCCTTTTAGGATGCAATGTAAATGGCAAATTGGCCAACTACTGTTTAAAGGGAATCTGTCAGCACTTAGACTTGACCCGAGGTGCTGACAGTGTGGATTAAGTAGCTGCTCACTAGTTATCATGGTACCCCCCTAAAGTGACTGTGGGGGTGAGGCTGTATAATATCATTGCTTCTACTGTAATAAAGAGTCAAAGAGGAGTGGTGGTGTAGCGCTTGTACCACACTCTGGCGTGCCCCACCACTCCTTCCTACTCCCTCTTCTCCAAGAATATTTCAGAAGCACTGGGAATTGTATCAGGCAAAAAAGGGGTTATCCAGCATAAGAAAAACATGGCCAACTCTTTTTTCAGAGACAGCCCGACTCTTGTGTCCAGTTTGGGTGGGGTTTTGCAACTTGGTTCTGTTAAATGAACACACAAGTTCCACTGGACACACAAAACCACTAATGGTTGAGTACAAACAGTATTATCCACCACAGCAGATAAACACTAGTCCATATCACATAAAAACACTAGTCCACATACACAAAAAGGAAACTTGGTCTGTATAACATACAAATACCTTTATTCAATAAATCCCAAATTACATGATCCAATATTGAATAAATAAATGGCATGATGTTTTATAACATTTCAGATATTACTGACATGGTGAGGTATACAACAACCCACTACACCGCCGATGGATAGTGTAATCATATAACACTCTATGCAGGAGGGTGTAGGTCCAAGTCCAGACCTCCCCAAATGGAGAATGTAAGCCTAACTAAACTACCCCCCTATAGCCATAAATGCTGAGAGCCAGTAAAACAATCACCACTCACCCATGCCAGCAGCCCCCTAACGTACGTTTTACATTTGGCGCTTCCTCAGGGGGAATGTCTAAGTGCTGTCACGCTGAAGTGCTGGAAGTAATTTCCGGGGTTTACGGCGCATGTCAGGAAAGAGATGCAACCATCTTCCAGATCCGGCAGACAGCAGTGGAACGCATATTCCCCGTGTGAAACGCAGACGGACATTTGCACAGCGCTCCTGGTCACCAGGCTAGAAGTTCGCCAATATATCACAGACATGCGCATAACCAGAGGCAAGGCAAGTTTGCAATTTACAGTCATTATTTTTTTTTTTTAGTTATCATGGTGAACACGGCACTTACTGTTTTCTGACTTTTTTTCTCAAAAAACAGGAAACAGTCAGAAAACAGGAGTTCGTGTGTATCCCAGGCCATCTGAGTGCTCACAGAGAGAAGGCAGTCATGTGACTGATGGACACATTGAGCCGTGACTCTCTGTACTGGCCGGAATTCCTGTGTTTAGTCTGTTTTTTACAACCAGCACAAGTCAGAAAATTTGCCTCCAGGAGACTAAACGTAAATAGCAAACTTGCTTTATATCACATCTACTGTTGATTTAGATTTTAAAAGTTATTACAACAGTGACACATTAAACTCAGTGCCGCTCCATGCCACTCTGCTTTAGGTGCCTGGAAAACCTGGATCCAGTCCTGGGAAACTTCTCCCACTTTCCCAGGATTGGATCCAGCTTTTCCTGACACCCTGAGCGAAGCGGCAAGGAGCGGCCCTGAGTTCAAAGGTAGACGGCTGGCAAGCCGACCGCCAAGACCAGCGAAGCTTACTGTAAATTCACTCATCCCTAGTTTGGGACCTTTGCAACACATATAGTCTTTTATGATCATCTTTTTCATTTACTTAAAATGCAGCTGTCTCATAGATTTGGGGGTTCCTTATTTTTATCCATATATAATATATGTAGTGTATATTATGTTGTATAGCAGTTACATCACAGAATCCTAATTTACAGCATCAAACCCTTGCACATGGTATCTATGTTATACTTATTTGTCCTTTTGCTCTCCAGCCATATTACCACTTGGAGACATAGCTAGAGACCACTGTGTATATCCCTTTAATGTATGGACATAACACAAGTGGCCATCTCTGCAGCTATTAGGGGTGCAATTGGAGAGCAGGTATATAATAAAGCTGGGGCACATACATTGTAATTTTATACAGATTTATCATTCTGTAAATGTCACATTTAATTTTTTTGCTTCCTATCCTTTGGCTTGAAAGGGGTTAACCCTGTGGTGTCAGCATTTACAATGCCCTGACAAGGAAGTGATTCAGAATGTCTTGTCACTTTGCAAGAAACTCTTTCCTTCTCAGTGCTTCACCATTGCCTCCTCTGCCGCTGCTGGGTGTCGGTGGGAGCAGAACACATTAGGGCTGGAGGACGCCACAGGAAGCGGTTTGGATACTGTAGCAGAAGGCTTATCATTTGTATCCAGGCTGGCGGTGCCAGCGACGAGAGCTGTTCTCCAGCCAGGAGAAGGTTAATCTCTGGGCAGCTGTTGCTACTCCCTCCTTGGACCAATTCACAGAAAGCAGCCTTCTGCATCCAGACATTGTGTGATCAGTAAGAGAAATAGAGAAAAGGGGGAGGGCAGGGTCACAGTGCAGAAGAAGGAGGAAAAAGACCTACCCCTCCTTATATTCCCCTGACAATACAAGCATTGGATGACATCACATGGAGGGGGAGTGATTTGTGGGTACTGTAGACTTTGTGTTAACATACATCACTTCCTAGCTGCCATACTACAACTATTATAGAAGGGGGCACCCTGGCTGCACAGCCTCCCTCTGCCTGCACAGTCTCTCTGGATGTTGCACACAATTGCCTTGATTGTATGACCTACACCAATACATGGCTTTCCTACCTAACAATGGATTGCACCATCCTCCAGCCAGGAGAGTGTATTCAAGGTACGTAGCGGACACATGCACTGTATACATTGCACCGGGATATACAGTAAATGAGGAGGGAGGAGAGGGGCTGGCTATATAATTGGGAGGGAGGAGAGGAGCGAGACTTCACGTATAGTGCATATTCTCCTGTCTATATCTGTATTATTGCATTGTGGAGCTACGGTCTTGTCAGGCACATTCATATCCTCGGCTAAGGGCATGCACAAGGAGGGATGTGAGCAGAATTGCATTTACCAAACCACTGGCTTCACTGCGCTACTATGGAAATCAGCCTAGAACAGGTGGCGAGGATATAGCAATGTATATACAGGGCTCACGTGTTCCTATGGCTAATACTTAAAAGTAAGCATATTTTTCGATGTAAGGTTGCAATGTTGTTAGTTTGCTAGGGGGAAGATATTTTGTATTGTACAGGAAAGGAGAAGTTTTTGCTGTTGCACATCAGGTTTCCTGCTTTTTCCTTTTTTGACATATGTCTAATAAGTCCATCCATATAAACCATGTGCAGGAAGGTACAGACATAAGAAAGGCTGGAATATTGGGACATTTTCACCTATTAAAATGTTTGTCCTTGAAAAGGTGACATGTATTTTATACAAAGACCATAGCGTCAGGAAAAGTTTTCTCATATAAATGTACGCGGCATCTTAAGCATCTGAATGACGTATTCTTCATTCTGTGTTGGCCCTGGTGGTTTTTAAAAATTGCAGTGGCCTTTTAAATCTGACATGTTAAAATTTCCATATAAAAACAGTAGGTAAGTCCTTCTGGTAGCAAATACAAGGTTAAAGTGGCTATATATTTGGGATGTCAAAGCTTAGAATCTTAGGGGTACATTTACTAAGGAGTGTAATATGTGCAACTATTCTAATGATTATTGGTGTGTATTTTCTTCCAATGTCTTGTGACTGATTTATTAAAATGGAGCACTGCCATAGTGAATGTATCTAAGTAAAAAGTCAGAGAAAAGTCGCAAAAATGCAAACATTGAGCAAGCATATTCCCTGGCACTGACCGGACGTAGGCCTGCACCTGTTTGTGCGACTTTTTAAAAAGTCTCAAATAATAAATTGAGCGCTTATCCGAATTTTTGGGTGAATAGTCAATACAGGCAGATTAAAAAAAAAGTTGCATCTAAAATATATTCACCTGTTGAATACTGGTTCATAAATAGAACTTAGACCAAAAATGGAAGGAAAATCCAATTATTCACCTAAAATAATCTTTCAACATTTTTCTGATTATGTTTGAACTTTTACTTGGGAGAAATCCATCCTAATGGTTCCGAGTAATTCTAAAGTTGGTATGTGTGTCTAGGCAACATTAAGGGAACATGTCATCGCTTTCATTTCGCCTGAACCACAAGTCATCGTGGCCGTGCCTGGATCTTTCACATCAGCTCACCAGCCGCAATAGATATCTCCATTTGGGTATAGGGAGAGATTTATCAGTCATGGCTGGCGGGGCTAGGGGACCACCCTGATAGCTCATGGTTTAAGCGGCATGAAAGTGATGACAGGTTCTCTTTAACGGTAGGAAATATGGACCACAGATGGTGAGAGGGGTTCCGACTTAGGACCAACATGTATTAAACAGGATGGAAAGTTTTGGAAAACTCAATGGACACTTTGTCCTAATTCTCCATTTTCTCTACAGTAGGGGAAGTATTGGTACACCTGTAACTTCAACTGAGGTTCCAGCAGTCAGACAGCTCCTTTAAAGGGGTTATCTAGCGCTACAAAAACATAGCCACTTTTTCCCCCTCTCTTGTCTCCAGATTGGGTGGGGTTTGGAACTCAGTTCCATTGAAGTAAATGGAGCTTAATTGCAAACCACACCTGAACTGAAGACAAGTAGCCATGTTTTTGTAGCGCTGGATAACCTCTTTAAAGGGGTTATTCAGCACTACAAAAACATGGCCACTTTCCCCCCTACTGTTGTCTCCAGTTTGGGTGGGGTTATGAAACTCAGTTCCATTGAAGTAAATGGAGCTTTATTGCAAACTGCACCTGAACTGGAGACAACAGTAGGGGGAAAAGTGGCCATGTTTTTGTAGTGCTGGATAACCCCTTTAAGGTATTCCCCTAGAGTTGTTCTCGTGTGATCTACCATTAGGCACTGTATGATGCCCAGTAAGCATCTTGTGATGCCTCTCTCCATGACACCATTTTAGAAGAGGTGGGAGAATATGCCTGGAGCGACGCTTTAAATCTACTGTTATATTTAAAGTGATCCCACAAGTAATATCTCAGTCTACCATACTAATGGTTTTAGTGCTGGGATGTTTTTGCTGTTCCTTGAACGCGAGTCATGCTTTACCTCTCACACCCTGCACTAGACATCACACACAGTTGGTGTGGATTGTTCCTTTAATACTGTAGCAGGTGAAAAATGCAAACAAGATGTGCTGGAATTTGTTGTGGATTTAAAGCTTCCTGGCAACAGCTTTCAGAAAGCTTCTTACTGCTACAGAAACTATAGGTATGAAAGGGTTAAACTGACAAATAGGCCCTGAGCCATGTTGTTCACTAACATATTGCAATAAATGTTCTTTATTACAAGATCCTGCTAAACTGGCTGCTCTGCAGCTATGGGACACAAAGTCTTCCTTGCCAAACCGGCATAGTACAGGAGAAGTAATAAGGGTGGAAGGAGAACATGGATTGTCTGAAAGTTCAAGGGGTTATCCAGCATTTAAATTATATATATATATATATATATATATATATATATATATATATATATATTTTTTTTTTTTTTTTTTGTGGTCTGTTGGTAAACAGAATAAACATCTTATTTTTACCTCTCCGCACTTTACCAGTGTCTCGATGCGGCCTCTCTGGTGTCCCTGGTGACTGCAGCTCTGCTACTTCCGAGACAGCCTGGTCAACCAATCACTGGCTGCAGGGCTATCCCGTCTCAGCCAGTGATTGGCTGAGCAGGTTGTCGCTGCTAAGACAAGTTTTTCTCAAAAGTAGCTGGGCTGCAGTCAGTGTGGGACACCGGATCAGGGCACAGGGGGAGCATGCAGAGGTAAGCATAAGGGGCCAGTTCACACGGAGTAAATCTGGTGGAATCCCGCCAGCCTCCGTGTTATACAGGCAGTGTATGGGAGGGCTCGCACGCCTCCTCTCTCCGCGCCTCTTCGCTTGGAAGAATTGACATGTGAGCGTTCCGCCACGGAATTCCAGTTTTACTCCGTGTTAACTGGCTCTTAGATGTTTATTATGTTTACCAACAAACCAGCAATATATAAAAAATGTTTGACAGCTATATAACACACTACGTTTAACAGCGTCCGTTGCATAGCGTGACAGAGAGTGCTGCATTTATGTGCCCACATCCTGCTCATTCCTTCATGCTGAAGTCTCTGTCAGTCCTTATGTTTTCCATCCTCTCCATTCAAGCTATAATGTGCCTTCACTCACACTCAGCTATACACAATGCTTCTATAATGTGCCTGCCATTACACTCAGCCATTCACACTGTTGTATAGAATAGTTTCTGTCACTCTCCTCCTGCACAGCTCTGTGATTCTCACTTCCTGATTGGTCCATGCTGAACGCACACCTCTTCCCCATTGCTGTCATGTGACCACACAGACCTCTGACAGCAGCCCTGCTCCTCTATTCTAGCCTGTTGTACTACTCTATTGCATTATGGGGATCTGCAGCTCCATCCTGTATCTACAAACTGCTGCTGTTTCTTCAGGTTTATGCCCTTACTATACATTATACTCCACATTCTGATTGCTATACTGTACAGTAACTTATTATATCACATATTCAGCTGTTTCTTAATGTTTGTTTCATTTGTTTTACATGTTATTCAGAATAAAAAAAATCATTATTTTTGGAGTGTGGAACCAATTGTCTGCATTTCAGTGATTCCTTATGGGAAATGTTGCTTTGGTTTAGGAGTGGATTTGGATTACAAGCACGGTCCCGTAACTAATTATGCTCGTAATCCAAGGCACCACTGTATTTTCCTTTGCTATAAGCCCACAAATGTAGACGTGTAAGTAGTCCTCTCCGTTATATTCTTGAGCTAAGTAGTCCTCTCTATGCATCAACATGCCAAGTTTGCAGGCTTACAGAGGGGTAATGCAAAAGAGTAGAAAGCTACAAGTTACAGATTTCTAATCAGCATTATTTATCATATTTACAGATGACTGTAGTTTAGGAGTTGAGGGAGGTGGCTTAAAGGTGACAGAGTCCCTTCAAAGATTATGAGTGGTTGGGTTGGATGGGTGCTTTGCAGTGTGTGGTCTCCTATAGATTCATCAGCAGCCATTATTTGCCCTTATTGTTACATTGTGAGAACAAAGCCTGAGACTATGTTTATACTTTTTTTTCAGCGGGCAAAAATCCTCATTTTGGTCCATATTTTTAGCCAAAACTGGGAAAAAAATAGAAAAATCTAAATTAGGACTAAATACTGGCGGAGGCTTAAGATTATTAAATGTACAAGATAAATAAGGTCTGTATTTGGCTAGATATACATCTGCACTTTTCAGAGCCTCTTGCTGATTCCATTCGATAATGGCAATGGCCAGATTGCTGCATACCGGACATGAACGAAGCCTAACAGACCTCATTGACTTTAATGGGGTCCATCAGGTTTTCTGCTTGTGTCTGTCATTTTGCAGGAGCCTAATGGCACAAAAAAATAATATATACAATGTGTGCTGCAGATGCCCTAGTACACAAGGTGATGTGGCTGATGAACATTGATTTCTAAACCTGTGAAAAGCCCATGATCAGCTGATGAATAAGCATTTGCTAATTCGTCAGCCGATTGTTGGGCCGATTATACCTCCAGCTGCAACTGGACCCATAAACCATTGGGACCAGAAGTACTCCTCACCAGGTTAAGGTTAACCTTCTATTAGAGATGAGCCCAACTCAAGCATGCTGCAGTGTGATTGCTAGGCATTTGAATACCAGTGGCTGAAGCAGTTGGATGTAGCCCTAGGCCATAGACTGTATCCATGTTTTTCCAGACTCCTTAGGGCTGCATCCAACTTCTTCAGACACTGGTATTCAAATGCAAAGCGATCACACTTGAGCATGTTCGAGTTGCGCTCATCTCTACTGGCTATGCCTCTCTTTTTTCGTTTTCAAGTTCATCTGACTTGAGCAGTTTTTTTTTTTCTTTTGCTTTAATGCACCTAAAAGGAAAAATGCATAATGCGTCTCCATGGTTACAGACTACAAACAAATTCTCTGTAGTCTGATCCTACAGTCATACACTGTTCCATCTGTTTACCACAACTAAAATACCTAATGTTTGACTAATAGCCAGTTGACACGGAGACCCATAGTTCTGCATGAGAGCTGTAGACACTAAAGGACTTTTTTAATGCATACAATTTGCATAATTGCTTTATTTTTCAATTTATATGCATCAGGGCAATGAGAAGATCTACTTATAAAGGTGGACATAGCCTTTAACCTTGTAGGCTGTTATATGAGGAGCTGTTACCATAGCGACCGCCGATTACATGTAGGAAACCCAGCTGCAGAAATATACAGCTCCTTGACTTCAAAATTCTGAAATTCTAGTAGAAATGATCAGATATATTAATGTCAAATGTAAAATAATGATTGATTCAGTCTCTTCTGAAGCGATATGAAAAAAAACTATGTATGAGAGATATGTACACAGCTGTGCACACACAAAAAAACCATTGGACTGATATATAGCGGTGCCGTGCTGGCCAAACATTAATGTGAGGAAGCAACATATCAGTAAACAATACCGCTTATAGATTTACAGAACAGGGTCAGATACCCTATAAATGCTCTGTATTTATTTAAGGAGAACACTAAAAGGAAGGAGGCAGGAAAGGGGTGGGGGGGGGGGTGAGAAAATAATAAATAAGTAAACTCACCCCTCCTCGTCCATTGTAGTGCCACTCTTGGGTCCCTTTCACAGCAGTGGGGGTGCTGCAGGTCTTCTAGCTGCAACTTCACGTCCCCAGCTGAGTGATTGCCTGCTCAGCCAATCAGTGACTGGGCTGGGACACCGACACAGCTGAGCCGTGATGTTGCTATTTGAAAAGCCACGTAGGTGACGTACCCGGTTTCAAGCAAAGGATGACAGCTGACTGCTGTGAACAGGAAATGGGAGCGGCGCAACGAAGGCACGGGGATGGGTTCACTTGTTCATTATTTTCTCTCAACCCCCCCCCCCACCTGCCTGAAGGTTTTAGTGTTCATGGGACTTCCTCTTTAAAATGTCTTTACAGGGTTCAAACCCCAGAACAGGGCTCCAGATCAATGGTGACATTTTTTTGTTTTGGTTCAGGATGGGAGTGGTAAGTAACAACCAACCAACCAGAAGATAAGAGGTACAGAATATGCAATATAGACTTATTAAAGGGGCATCACAAGATGCTTACTGGGCATCATACAGTGCCTAATGGTAGATCACACGAGAACAACTCTAGGGGAATACCTTAAAGGGGTTATCCAGCACTACAAAAACATGGCCACTTTTGACCCACTCTTGTCTCCACTTCAGGTGTGGTTTGCAATTAAGCTCCATTTACTTCAATGGAACTGAGTTTCAAACCCCACCCAATTTTTAAACTGGAGAGGGGGAAAAGTGGCCATGTTTTTGCAGCACTGGATAACCCCTTTAAGGCCTTTTTACACGAGCTGATCATGAGCAACAAGCGGTCCTAGAAATGCTCATTCGGTTGATAATTGACCCATATAAAGGTGTCAGTAATCGGCCAGTAAATGGGAATAAGCCCGCTCGTCTGTTGATTTGATTTTATATGCATCGTCTAAATCTCTCTATGTAAACAGGAGATGTGCAGCCAATAACAATGAATGTTAATGGCTGCAGGAACGATTCATGCGGCCCAATCATGCAATTTATCATGTCTTATAAAGGCACTGCTAATCTTGCTAATCGGTGCTCGTTTGTGGCCTCAAATAGCCAAAGATCACTGAGTGTTAAAGGACCCATAGAGTTAGAAGGGCCCCATCCCAATAATTATGCAGTCCAATCTGCGGGCAGCTTCTTAGAGAAGAGGACAAGCTGAACAGACTGTTATAAATATGAATTTACAGGAAAAATGTATCTATTTATTTATTTAAATAAATTCCTAATGACACATGGCATACAGCTACGTCATACGATCATAAGGAGGCCGGGAGTAGGGCCCTCTCTTCCTGGTGGCTCCTGGCAGTTTTCAGCAGCTTAGTGCTGTGGCTAATAGCTGGAATGGAGTGATCTTGGTTACCAGTTATTGTAAATGGGCACTGTCTTTAAAAAAAAAAACTATTGACATTTCAAAAGTTTTATCAGTTGTGATTTAAATGTTCAGACTGCAACTGCTCCGGAGAATGCACATTCACTTTCTCCCTGTCACATGACCTTGACGTACTTTCAGTGTAAGAGTCCTATTCCACGGCCCGATCAATAATGTAAACGTGCTTAGCCAATTGGCTGAGCGGTCTGTCGGCCAACAGGCCGCACCGAAGCTGCTGCTGTGCGCCGGACCAGGAGGAAGAAGGAGCGCAGGAGAAGACCTGCAACATGGTTAGGTAATGTATGGTGCTGCTGATATCGCCAGTCGCCCACCGCGCATCGCTATTCCACGCAGCAATGCGCGGTGGGTGCCCGATGATTTTAGGTTTGACCCTAAATAAACAATAATCAATGTCTCTATTCCACGTAATGATAATCGGGTCGATTCGGCTGATTATCGCTCCGTGGAATAGGCCTCTAAGTCTAAGGGCCCTATTACACGGGACGATTATTGTGCGAAAAATCGTTTTATCGTTCGAATTTAAACGATAATCGTTCAGTGTAATTGCCGGCAATAATCGAAGGCGGGACGGACTTCGTGGAAGCAGTAAGTATATGTGTCTGCACCAGGGGGTTGGCCGGGCTCTGCCACGGCACGGGGGGTGACAGGTTCTCTTTAAGAATAAAGGTAACACTATTTTTACCTTATCGTGAAGAACATAAATTTGGAACTATGAATGATGAACACTTAGGGACCTATTACACAGAGTGATAATCAACAAAATTGGCCGATTCGGCCAATTGCTCTCTGTAATAGAGACAATGATCAGCCGATGAAACGATCATCAGCTGATCGTTTCTTTAGGCCCAGACCTAAAATCATTGGGCGCTGACCGCGCATCGCTATTCGTAATAGCTATGTGTAAGACAGAGGGATGCTCAGTGTCCCTCCAGTGCCCTGTGTCCCTCAGTGTCCCCCTGCCATCATCCTCTCTAGAAGCCACAGCCCGCACAGCTCTGGGAGTCGGGTCGTGACATAATAATTTTATCCAGGAAGTGAAGCCTTGATGCAGTAGTAAGTGCAGGTAAAAAAGCACTTTATAACCATTTCCCATAATAAGTCTATATTGGGGATTTGTATAACTTTTGGGGGGCAATACAATACTTTAATAAAAATTTTCGCTGGACTTCTCCTTTAACTGGATGTCTGAGATAAAGAAAGTCTTTGACAGTGCCACACCTATTCATGGGCCCTGGCTGGTATTGCAGCTCTACCCTTATGCATTGGAATAGAAAACATTTCAGTGTGAACCACCTAATGCAGGGGTGTCAAACTCGTGACTATCCAGCTGTTGCAAAACTACAGTTCCCACTATACCTGGACAACTAAAGCTGTAGCAGTCCAGGCATGATGGGATATGTAGTTTTGCAACAGCTTGAGGGCCGCCAGTTTGACACCTGTGACCTAATGTATCACAGACCTGACCTATAAACGGACTCCGCGACAGTAACATACTGTATAAACTGGTTAGTGCAGCCTGGTAACGGCACATACTGAGGCGCTGTACACTCCCATCACTCATAGCCCTTTGTTCTGTTTTATTAAATCTCTTTTGTCTGTAAAGTCACCCCAGCAACCCATTCAGTGATCAGACAAAGCCTAGCCCGCTCACAAAAGCCGCTCTGTGTTCTCAAACACCAAACTTTGGAGGTGAGTTTATAATATTTAGTCTTTTTTTTTTTAGTTGGTGGGTTTTGTGAAAAAAAAATCCACAGGTTTAGTCTAGGTTTACATGACCGCTAACTTTTCTGTTGTTTTGCTCAACAAACACACCCCCTAAAGATCCCATTGACTTTAGAGTGTCCCTGTCATTTAACAAAACCGATGTCATATCATAGAGACACGTCCAACGTTTCTATTAGAGGTCTGAGAGTTCAGATGAGAGAAGTACTCTGCTGTGCGCTTCATTCTCCTGCTTTCTGCAATATCTGTTCAGTCACAGGGTATGGGCTCTATCATTAGTCTTCTGACTAATTTGTAGGGCTGTTTTCTGCAATTGGACAGAGATTGCAGCAAGCCAGGGAGAGAAACGCAGGGCCCAGGGAGCCAAGGAGTGAAGTGCAGAGCCCAGGGAGCCGAGAAGTAAGGGCCCTATTCCACCGGACGATTATCGTTCGCATAAGCGTTAACGATAAACGATCCAAACGACTGCCATTACGAAAGACCTGAAATCGTTCGCCCATTTACATGAAACGATAATCTTTACTTATGATCGTTCTTGCGGTCTTGTCGCTATTGCGTTTGTCACTACTGCAAACGACTTCTTATTCAATGCGAACTATTTGCAAACGAGCAACGATAAAAATAGGTCCAGGTCTTATTAAACGATCAACGATTTCTCGTTCGGTTGTAAGTCGTTAACTGCTATTCAAACGAACGATTATCGTTTAGATTAGAATGATTTAATGGTAATCTGAACGATAATCGTCCGGTGGAATAGGGCCCTAAGGCGCAGAGCCCAGGGAGCCAAGGTGTGAAGTGCAGAGCCCAGGGAACCAAGGAGTGAAGCGCAGAGCCCAGGGAACCAAGGAGTGAAGCGCAGAGCCCAGGAAGCCAGGGAGTGAAGCGCAGAGCCCAGGAAGCCAGGGAGTGAAGCGTAAGGCCCAGGGAGCCAAGGAGTGAAGTGCAGAGCCCAGGGAGCCAAGGAGTGAAGTGCAGAGCCCAGGAAGCCAGGGAGTGAAGCGTAAGGCCCAGGGAGCCAAGGAGTGAAGCGCAGAGCCCAGGGAGCCAAGGAGTGAAGCGCAGAGCCCAGGGAGCCAAGGAGTGAAGTGCAAAGCCCAGGGAGCCAAGGAGTGAAGCGCAGAGCCCAGGTAGCCAAGGAGTGAAGAGAAGAGCCCAGGAAGTGAAGCGCCATGCACTTCTCGCTTCCAGTCATCGGTCGATCAGACTCCGACCAATCAAAACCTTTGAGGAGTCAAAAGAAGTCAAAAGTTTTGTTAAATGACCGGGACACTTTAATGGGGTCTGTGGTTTCCGTCATTTTATCTGGTATTTTACCAAATGAAATATTCCATTAAAAACAATGGAAGATATTATCCCAAAACCGTACGTTATTGCTTATGTACAGGTACCCCCTCCTACTCCAAGAATAGAGGTCCCTTGTCCCTCAGTGGATACATAAATGCTTCACTTCCATTTGCTGGCTATGGACTGCAGAAGATGGTATAGTCCACTGTCTTCGGCATTCAATAGTGAATAAATGGAGCAGCCACATCCATGCTTGATTGCTGTGTGTACCTGAGGACATGGCACCCTGGTTCTTGTGCCAGGGGGTCAGACCCCCAATGATGCAGCCATTCCTAGTGCCTCGCTTTCTTCCTGCCTTCTGGCTGCGTCATCTACAACCAGGGCCGGACTGGGACTTAAAATCAGCCCTGGCAATCAGACCCCAGCAGCCCACATACCATATCATGGATATCCGTGTAAAATACGCGCTGTAGCAAATTCTGCTTCATTTAGCCGTGTCCCCCACTACTCCCTTAAACATGTGAACCCACCACCAGCACCTAAAAATAATGCTATAACATAATCTGCTGTGGATTTGATGCGGCATATTTATGCATTTATTTTAACTGATTAAATCAGAAGCATCAAATCCGCATTGGATTAGGTATGAAGGTTCCCTTAAAGGGAACCTGTGAGGTCTATACCAGGTAACACAGCTGTAGATCCCAGCGTACAGGTCAGGGACCGAACCTTTAGTCCATTGTAAACTATTATAATCATTCTTTTAATTACCAGCTGAAGTGTCAGAGAGGCGGAGCTGAGTCACAGCAGCACCCTCTGCCCCCGCCCCTTCCTGCTCTGACTGATGGACATATAGGGTGCTGCTGCTGTGGCTGCTGTTGTGAAACTTTAGTTGGTAATGAAAAGGACAATTATAAAAGTTTACACTGGACTAAAGGTCCTGTCACTCCTGTCTGCTGAGATCTACAGCTCTAGACCAGGTATGGACCTCACAGATTCCCTTTAAAGGAGAAAAACATAGCCACTTTCTTCCAGAAACAGTGCCACACTCTTCTTCAGTTTGTGTGAGGTATTGCAGCTCAATTCCATTGAAGTGAATGGAGTGAAGTTGTAATACCTTTACATAACCTGAAGACAGGGATGGTGCTGTTTTTGGACAAAAGTTACTATATTTTTTAAATCCCTTTTATCCTGACTATGTCTGCACTCCATATAATGGCGGTATAAGCAGTAAGGTTTTAATTATTAAAATGTGTCTGCTGGTTGTGATCTCATGTGTAATCAAAGCTACATAATAAGCTGGTAGATAGATATTTCCTACTGGATATCTATCTCCTATCTATTTATCTCCTGTCTGTCTGTCTGTCTATCTATCTATCTATTTATCTCTCTATTTATCTCCTGTCTGTCTGTCTATCTATCTATCTATAATTTTCTGTGCATGATAATATTGTCATAGTTAATAACACCAGTAAGCAAATATTATCCCCATACTGTACACGTTACTGCCATACTGTTACTAAGCAAACCCACCAATATTGCCAATACTACCAGTATATAAGTAACAAATAATATCACCCCACCATGAGCACGGCCATTATCACCACATAATGACTAATACAGTTACACTGTGACTGAATACAATCCACTATATACAACACTAATATTACCAATAATACGAGTAATACCATCACACCATGCCCACTACTCCCACCATACGGTGACTGGATAATACCACTATACCATCACACCATGCCCACTACTCTCAGCATACGGTGACTGGATAATACCACTATACTGGCACCAAATAACAGCCACTATATAAAGACCAATATTCACCCAGAACAGTGACCATAGAACACAGGTGTCACACTCCAGCTGTTACAGAACTACAAATCCCATCATGCCTGGTCAGCTAAAGCATGACGGGAATTGTAGTTTTGTAACACCTGGAGGGCCGGAGTGTGACACCCCTGATACAGAAGTAGATCCCAGCTGTATAAAGGTTCTGCAGACCTTAAAAGTGATGATTACAATTACATTTAGTCACTCACAGTAGGCGTCTTCTCTGTATGAAGAGACGTCCACTTTTCCTTTTCTTCTCCATCTGGCTCCGGCCATCATGAAGGCTTCTCTGGCCAGGACTCCTCTCCACGGGATCTGCCAGACAGACATTTTAGGCTTCATGCTCCAGCAACATCCTCATCTATACATCCCCCCCAAATAGAATAGCCCCCCCCTCCACTGCACATCCTTCCATATAGAATAGCCCCCCTGCTGTACATCCCCCATATAGAATAGCCCCTCCTTGCATCCCCCATATAGAATAGCCCCCCGTGCATCCCCCATATACAATACCCCACCTGCATCCCCCCTATAGAATACCCCTCCTTGCATCCCCCCTATAGAATACCCCCTCCTTGCATCTCCCCTATAGAATACCCCCTCCTTGCATCCCCCCTATAGAATACCCCCTCCTTGCATCTCCCCTATAGAATACCCCCTCCTTGCATCTCCCCTATAGAATACCCCCTCCTTGCATCCCCCATATAGAATACCCCCTCCTTGCATCCCCCCTATAGAATACCCCCTCCTTGCATCCCCCCTATAGAATACCCCCCCTGCATCCCACCCATATAGAATACCCCCTCCTTGCATCCCCCTATAGAATACCCCCTCCTTGCACACCCCCTATAGAATACCCCCTCCTTGCATCCCCCCTATAGAATACCCCCTCCTTGCATCCCCCATATAGAATACCCCCTCCTTGCATCCCCCATATAGAATACCCCACCTGCACCCCCCCTATAGAATACCCCCTCCTTGCATCCCCCCTATAGAATACCCCCCCTGCATCCCACCCATATAGAATACCCCCTTCTCCTTGCATCCCACCCATATAGAATAGAATACCCCCCCCCCTCATCTTCCCATATAGAATACCCCCCCCCCCCCCCCATGGCCACTAGTGAAAGAGGTAAAAAAAAAACACACATTCTCACCTTTCACCTCGCTCCCCAGCAGCTTCTTTTTCCCGGATGTTCGGTCCACAGCTCTTCTCCCCGGTGCAGAGCGGCGGCAGCTCCTCTCCTCTTTCTGCTCCCAGGTCCTCAGCGGCGCATCAGGGAAGTGACGTCAGCCGCTGGGGACCTGGCAGAGGTGCCTGCAGACGTGCCTGCGCGCGGCACGTCTGCGGCCCCGGGCCGTCCCTGACACCTTCCAGCTGCCGGAGGGGGCTGAAGACCAGCCCCCCTGCTCTCCGGCCCAGCCCGCTCCTTACTGGTAGTGCCGGGGGCCAAAGGAGCGCAGCCGCTACAAGCTGTGAGCGTTCATCTTGAACGCTCACAGTTAAAGGGCCAGGGCGCCGGCCCTCTGCACAGGCTGAATGAATAGCGCAGCGGCCGGCTGTGCTATTCTTGCAGCTACTGCTGAGGGCCGGTGCACATGGGGGCCAGGACCGGCGGCCCCCGGATTAGTAATACTGGCAGCCCAGCGGGCATTTGCCCGCTTTGCCAGATTACCAATCCGGGCCTGTCTACAACATTACTGTTCCTAGTTGTCAAAATGCGAAGGTATATGGCATTACTTTGTTTGTTTTTTTGTTTAATATGCCCTGGGAAAACTTTTAATCATCACTTTACCCAATGCTTTAAATCCATTAGAAAAGCTTTAATAATACTACAATTATACTCAGCGTGAATGGCTGCACTTGCGCTACATACAGTCCTGTCATATGAAGCCACTCAAAACTGGCAAATTGATCCTCTGTTTGCTTGGCATTGACTGGAGCCCATACACCGATCACCGATAATATTAAAACCAAAACAGCTCTGCCCCATCTGGCATCCTGTATGTATCATAAGGTTATGTTCACATAGCGTATGAGACCGGCTGTTCCGTGACCCGGCCGGGACAAGGAACGGCCGATCCCTGAAACGATCATTCCAGACGGTACTGCAGTGTTGATCTTTGACGCCGCACTCTCCACTGTACACTATGGCTCCGGCCGCTCGCTCCATAGTGTGCACAGACATGGTTTTCTGCGGCTGCTATTCACTGAATAGTGGCCGCAGAAAACTGACTTGTTAGTTGTTTGCGGCGCCGCAAGAGATCCCAGCCAGAGAGTATACTATTCGTGTACGCTCCGGCAGGGATCCCACAGAATAGGCAACGTATACTTTAACGAAAAGATAGTTACTAGGTACTAACTACCACATACAAGGAGCACCTTTGACTCAGTCATCGAGACATCACAATTTGCCTCCTGTTGAAGGGATTATCCAGGCTTAGAAAAACACAGTCACTTTCCTCCTGAAACCGTTCTTGTCCCCCGTCTGGGTGTGGGTTTCGTACCCCATTTCCATTTAAGTAAATGGAACCACTTGGATCATCAAGTAAGGAAAAACACCACAAAGTGAAAAGCATTGTGGGTATAGCATTTTATATTTCACAATTGACTTAGCGCTAACATCTGGCTGCAGTGTATGTCTGTTTTTTAAATGCATGTTTATGCCATTTTCCCAGCCCTTTTTCAGGAAAACACCATTTATGTATGTATGTATGTATGCACCCCTATACCGTTCTTCATAATGTTATGACTTATCAGTGTACTGTATATGCAGGAGGAATGTCCTAGTCTTTGTTGGTAAAGGTTACAGAATTCTTGTATTAATAATTCATGGTTGTACATCCCGCTAATAAGTAACTCAGTTTCTTTAAATATACTTGCTGGTCACTGCCATCCCTCACCACTTTCTGTTGTCACTCTATAGTGATGACTTGCTATCTGACACCATGTGATTGTGGGCTGCAGACGCTGTGTCTTAGCACTGGTTTGCTTCAGTTGTCTGCTTGTTTTGAGCAATAAATCTTAATGTGAATGGCCAGCAATGATCATTGGCAAATAGGACCACAGGGGAGCAAGTTATTGCATCGGGGGGGCCTTTAGCTACAGCGGGTCCCTCTTGTGTCTAGTTTTAACAGACACAGTCACTCACGGTGTCTCTTTGACTGACTGACGATACAAGTGGCAAGATGTCAAGATAACTTGCCACATAGTGGCGGCCTATCTTTACCCTCTCTGACTCTTTAAAGGGGAACTCCGGATAAGAAAAACTTTTTTCTGCCACACTGGTAGCTGATAGAAATCCAGGAAGTGAAAAAAATTGCCTCTGTGCCAATTCACATTGTCTCCTGCTCCTTCTGCTATCCCCCCTTAGGAGACAAATATTCCATGCCTCTGTCTCACATTGTGTGTGTTTGCTAGGCACAGGCTGATGATGCAGACAGGAGGCGGGGCTGGATCCCCCAATCCCCTGAGTGATAACCCATCTCTGAATGGCCAGAAGCAGGTGCAGCACTAATTTTACTGATTGTGATGGGTGGGGGACTGATGATCAGCTGAGGGAAAGCATTGCATTCTGGGAACTGATCAACCAGGAAGGACAGAAACACAAAACAGAACCAAAATCCCCCAAACAAATGGATTTTTGGTAGTTTGAAAACTGGAATAGACAGGTAAGTAATGCTATATGCTTTTGCAGAAGTTTAATTTTTTTAACCTCTACCTAGAGTTCCTCTTTAACCCCTTAGTGACCGCCGATACGGCTTTCTACGGCGGTCACTAATGGGCCTTATTCTGCTGCCATCAGCTTTTTACGGCGATGGCAGAGAATAAGGCTGCGGGGCCGGGACGGCCCCCACCCCATCCCCCCGGCTACCGGAGGTAGCTGAGGGGTTGGGGCAGTGTGTGGGGTCCGTCCCGGCCCCCCCCCTTACCGACGATCGCCGCTATTAACGTTATAGCGGCGACCGTCGGTAAAGAGGATTACCGGTGCTGCCGCCGCCTTTCATCTCCCCCCGCCGTGAATCTACGGCGGGGGGAGATGAAATAAGTGTCCCCCAGACCTCAGATCAGACCCCCCTAGTGCCCCGATAACTAACCCCCCTCCCCCGGCGGCCATCATTTCCAAGATGGCCGCCGCCATCGCTGTGAACCGACTAACGTCGGTTCACAGCGATGAAAGAGTTAAAATGAATGAAAGTCCCATGCTCTCCGCCACCGGAGGTAGCGGAGAGCATGGGGCAGTCATCGGGGACCCCCCTGTGGGGTCCCGGTACAAGCGATCAGCGGTATATACTATATACCGCTGATCGCTTGTGCCATGTGCTCCCGGCACTTTTTATCCCCTGTCACCATAAATGATTGGTGACAGGGGATAAAAAGTGATGTCCCCCCACCCCCCAAGTCGCCCCCCCACCCCCCCCTGTCACCCCCGTCCCCCAGTCACCCCCCCTTCCCCATTTACTCACCGGATCCACGGAGCTCCTTCCTCCTCGACGTCCTGGCTGGTTATGAAGTGCGCATGCGCTTCACAACCAGCCAACTCTGAAAATTTAAAGTGACAGAGACCAATTTGGTCTCTGTCACTGAACTATGATTACTGTGATAGAAAATATCACAGTAATCATAGTAATACAGTGAAAATGAATGTATAAAGTACAAAAAGTGACAAACATACAAAAAAATAAAACACACACTTTTTATTATAGTAATAATTGCAGTTTACTCCCAAATTACCCCTTACCCCTCCCCAGATTACCCGTAACCACCGCACGTTGCCCGTAACCACCGCACGTTGCCTGTAACCACCGCACGTTGCCCGTAACCACCGCACGTTGCCCGTAACCACCGCACGTTGCCCGTAACCCCCTCCAGATTGCCCGTAACCCCCTCCAGATTGCCCGTGACCCCCTCCAGATTGCCCGTAACCACCCCAAATTACATATACCCACCCCAGATTACCTATAAGCACTTCAGTTTATCAGTAACAATCCCAGATTGTCTGTAACCCTTCCAGGTTGCACATAACCCCCCAGGTTCCCCGTAATCATGCCAGATTACATGTAACCCCCCCAGATTGCACGTAACCACCGCGCGTTGCCTCTGACCACGCCACGATGCCTCTGACCACGCCACGATGCCTCTGACCACGCCACGATGCCTCTGACCACGCCACGATGCCTCTGACCACGCCACGATGCCTCTGACCACCGCACGTCGCCTCTGACCTCCACACGTCGCCTCTGACCACCACACGTCGCCTCTGACCACCCCAAATTGCCAATGACCCCCTCCAGATTGCGGTGCCCATGTCAGATTACAGGTACCCACCCCAGATTGCCTATAAGAACTTCAGTTTATCCGTAACCACCCCACATTGCCCGTAACCACCCCACGATGCCCGTAACCACCCCAGATTGTCTGTAAGCACTGCAGGTTGCCCGTAACCAGCCCACGTTGCCCGTATCCACCCCAGATTGTCTGTAAGCACTGCAGGTTGCCCGTAACCAGCCCACGTTGCCTGTAACCACCCCAGATTGTCTGTAAGCATTGCAGGTTGCCCGTAACCACCCCACGTTGCCCGTATCCACCCCAGATTGTCTGTAAGCACTGCAGGTTGCCCGTAACCACCCCACGTTTCCCGTAACCATCCCAGATTGTCTGTAAGCACAGCAGGTTGCCCGTAACCAGCCCACGTTGCCCGTTACCAGCCCACGTTGCCTGTAACCAGCCCATGTTGCCTGTAACCAGCCCACGTTGCCTGTAACCACCCCACGTTGCCGTAACCACAGCAGGTTGCCCGTGACCACCACACGTTGCCCATAACCACCCC
The DNA here is from genome assembly GCF_027789765.1 of Dendropsophus ebraccatus. NCBI lineage: Eukaryota > Metazoa > Chordata > Amphibia > Anura > Hylidae > Dendropsophus > Dendropsophus ebraccatus. The sequence continues at coordinate 22,229,389 of NC_091463.1, read as the reverse complement.
ACGTTGCCTGTAACCACCCCAGGTTGCCTGTAACCACCCCAGGTTGCCGTAACCACAGCAGGTTGCCCGTGACCACCTCATGTTGTCCGTAACCACCCCAGATTACCTGTAACCACCTCAGGTTGCCCATAACCACCCCTGGTTGCCCATAACCACCCCACATTACCTGTAATCTCATTTTTTTTATTTTATTTTAGTAACTGCGCTATTCTAATAACCATTACTAGCTGCGGTTTTGCTCCTGTAAATTGGCGCTCCTTCCCTTCTGAGCCCTGCTGTGTGCCCATACAGTGGTTTATGCCCACATATGAGGTACCGTTTTACTCAGGAGAACCTGCGTTACAGATTTTGGGGTACATTTTCTCTCCTGTTCCTCGTCAAATTGAGAAATTTCAAACTAAACCAACATATTATTGGAAAAATGCGAGTTTTTCATTTTTACTGGCCAATTTTGAATACTTTCCTCTAATACCTGTGGGGTAAAAATGGTCACCACACCCCAAGATGAATTCTTTGAGGGGTGCTCTTTCCAAAATGGGGTGACTTTTGGGGGGAATCTATTCTGCTGACACTACAGGGGCTCAGCAAACGCACCTGGCGCTCAGAAACTTCTTCAGAAAAATCTGCACTGAAAATGCTAATTGGCGCTCCTTCCCTTCTGAGCCCTCCTGTGTGCCCATGCAGTGGTTTATGCCCACATATGGGGTACTGTTCTACTCAGGAGAACCTGCTTTACATATGTTGGGGTGACATTTCTCTCCTGTTCCTCGTGAAATTGAGAAATTTCAAACTAAAGGAACATATTATTGGAAAAATTCGAGTTTTTCATTTTTACTGTCTACTTTTGAATACTTTCCTCAAATACCTGTGGGGTCAAAATGCTCACCACACCCCAAAATAAATTCTATGAGGGGTGCACTTTCCAAAATGGAGTGACTTATTGGGAGATTTTACTCTGCGGACACTACAGGGGCTCTGCAAACGCACCTGGCACTCGGAAACTTCTTCAGCAAAATCTGCATTGAAAAAGCTAATTGGCGCTCCTTCCCTTTTGAGCCCTCCTGTGTGCCCATACAGTGGTTTACGCCCACATATGGGGTACCATTGTACTCAGGAGAACCTGCGTTACAAATTTTGTGGTACTTTTTTCCTCTTGTTCCTCGTGAAATTGAGAAATTTCAAACTAAAAGAACATAATATTGGAAAAATTTTAGTTTTTCATTTTTACTGTCTACTTTTGAATACTTTCCTCTAATACCTGTGGGGTCAAAATGGTCACCACACACCAAGATGAATACTTTGAGGGGTGCACTTTCCAAAATGGAGTGACTTATGGCGAGATTTTACTCCGCTGGCACTACAGGGGCACTGCAAACGCACCTGGCGCTCGGAAACTTCTGCAGCAAAATCTGCATTGAAAAAGCTAATTGGCGCTCCTTCCCTTCTGAGCCCTCCTGTGTGCCCATGCAGTGGTTTATGCCCACATATGGGGTACCATTGTACTCAGGAGAACCTGCGTTACAAATTTTGGGGTACTTTTTTCCTCTTGTTCCTCGTGAAATTGAGAAATTTCAAACTAAACGAACATATTATTGGAAGAATTTGAGTTTTTCATTTTTACTGTCTTCTTTTGAATAATTTCCTGTAATACCTGTGGGGTCAAAATGGTCACCACACACCAAGATGAATTCTTTGAGGGGTGCACTTTCCAAAATGGGGTGACTTATGGGGGGTTTTCTCTCTGCTGACACTACAGGGGCTCTGCAAACGCACCTGGCGCTCAGAAACTTCTTCAGCAAAATTTGCATTGGAAAAGCTAATTGGCGCTCCCTTCCTTCTGAGCCCTGCTGTGTGCCCATACAGTGGTTTACGCCCACATATGGGGTACCGTTGTACTCAAGAGAACCTGCATTACAAATTTTGGGGTGCTTTTTGTCTCATATTCCTTTTGAAAATGAGAAACTTTAATCTAAACGTATATATTATTGGAAAATTTAAATTTTCAATTTTTTTACTGCCTAATTGTGAATACTTTCCTCCAGCCCCTGTAGGGTTAAAATGCTCATTATACCCCAAGATGAATTCTTTAAGGTGTGTAGTTTCCAAAATGGGGTCACTTATGGGGGTTTTCAGGATACCAGACTTCTAAATCCATTTAAAAAAAGAACTGGTCCCTAAAAAAATCAGTTTCACGAAAATGTGATAATTTGCTGATAAATTTCTAAGCCCCATAACACCCTAAAAAAGTAAAATATGTTTACCAAATTATGGCAGAATAAAGAAGACATACTGGTAATGTGACTTAGTAACTAATTTATGTGCTACGACTTTCTTTTTTTAGAAGCAGAGAATTTCAAAGTTCATAAAATGCAAATTTTTTTAATTTTTCATGATATTTTGATGTTTTTCACAAAAAACACACAAAGTAGTGACCAAATTTTGCCACTAACATAAAGTGCCATATGTCACGAAAAAACAATCTCAGAATCGCTAGCATACGTTAAAGCATCACTGAGCTATAAGAGCATAAAGTGAGACAGGTCAGATTTTGAAAAATTAGCCTGGTCATTAAGGCCAAAACTAGCTGCAGCACAAAGGGGTTAATGAACCCTCATTGATGCCAGGCATGTTTTCCTTACTCTATCAGTCTGCAGCTTTTTGCTGCATGATTCTTACTAACCTAAGGGCCCTATTACGCGGGGCGATTATCGTTATATCATTTGAGTTTAAACGATAATCGTTCCGTGTAATTGCAGGCAACGATCGAAAAATCGTTTGATTTAGATCTGAACCTAAAATTATCGTTAATCGTTTCCTGTAATTCCACATTTGTTCGCTTAAGTTTCGCATTTGTTCACTAATCTTTCAGTGTAATTGCACATTGTCCATTGTTTTGCTGTGAACAGAAGGATTAGCTGATCATAGTAACGATCACAATAACGTTTGCAGTAACGATCGTAAATAACGACCACCGTTCTGTGTAATATGTTGAATGTTTTCAGGTTAACGATAAACAATCTTGTTTGCGATTGTTTATCATTAGTCGTTAATCGTTAAAAATTGCTCCATGTAATAGGACCCTTAGAGTACCACAATACATTATATAGTAAAATGACAGATGACTTAAGAAAAAATTAGTAAAATAGTAAAATGAAAGATTACTTTAAAAAGAAAAAAGGTCCAGCAAAAACAAAAGCCTCTATATGGCTCTGTCAGCTGAACAGTATGGTTCTTAGAAGAAGAAAAAATAGAATTGCTGCAATATGAAAGGCTTAACCCCTTATTACACCACAAGGGCCTTAGATAGTAAGCGCACCATGACTTACAATATGGTGTCCACATAGCTATTTGATCAATGATGGCCAGAAGATGCATTTGTGTGCATGAGAGTTACAGCTGATCAGGTAATATTTTCATGTACAGTAACTGTGGGGTGGGCCCCAGAATCTTATCTCACTGGTGGGTCCTCAGCACCCTAGTATGACAGTATCACTATCACAGCAGCTTACATGTTTGTTATAACGGCCAGGAAAGTTCTTGTAGTGGTTCCATTTCCTAGAAGACAACTTCATGTATACTTTATACATAGTTTATACATGAGACTCTCAGCCACATATTATAAGATGTCTTGTCGAGACCTCAGCCACTCACTTAAGTCGTAGACTGAACAAAACAATTGGTGCTTGGCACAAAAAGTCATTCCGATCTCAGAGGATTAAGTCATGGCGTTTAATTCACCTACAAAGAACAAACTGCAGGGTTCACAGAGCAGAATCTAGTTGTGTGGGCACGACACTGTGACAACCCGGCTTAAACAAAGACATTTCTACTTCTCTCCGCACCCGGCTTGTAATTACTGTAACAGATTTTGCCGACTGTTTACAATGAATCCTAATTCCACTTCAGTAACCACATGCACGTGCACTTTAATGACATTACTTTGCAGTATCTGGCCTCTCTGTTTTTTAAAGCCATCTTTCCACGATTTGCTATGATACTTTAGTTGCTTAGCAACAGCTTAACTTCCTGTCTGAGTGACCACCATAATGTTCTGATGTAAATAGACCCTTTCTCCATGTTCTGTAACCTTTGGGAAGGCACTAGGTGTTAAAGTGGGCCAGGTTTGAGTTACAGTGAATGGACCAGCAGGTACACCGCTTTAAGATTTTTAGACCGGTGCCATGGTCCTTTTTTCAAACCGGGTCCTGATTCTCGCTCACCAGCCCAGCCTGAAGCACTAGAGGCCCACCCTTTCCCAGGGTGAGGAAACCCCTCTCCTCTGTGACGCAGCTCTATTGATTCTAATGGAGCCGCATCACAGAGTGGAGGGCAGAATGCCATACTGGGGGCGGGCGGGACTGCCTTCAGTGCTTCAGGCCAGGCCAGGTCGGTGACCGGGAATAGACTGGCGCCCTGGGCAGGAACCGGGCTGCGGTTCAAAAAAAGGACCACAGCACAGGCCTCCCTGTGCTTGCACCAGTCTATTGATGTGCTGGTACATTTGCTTTAAAGCTCTTTAGCCAAGGAAGGTCATGTGACCTACTTCTTATACACTTACAGAGGTGACAGCAAAGAGAATGACGACCATTTTACATATATCAGTGGCAAGTAGACTGGGTAAAGGGACACAACGGGACCAGAAGATCGCACAGTAGGGGAGGAGCGAATGAGAGTAAGTCTGAGTTGTCTGTGGTTTTATGCCACAAGGGGGCAGTATGCACAGTTTAAAGAGTCACTGTTGTTTGTTTTTTTTTTTTTGCAGAAACCAATAGTCCAGGCGATTTTAAGAAACTTTGTAATTGGGTTTATTAGCCAAATATGCCATTATCTGCATTTAAAAAGCCTTTTCCCAGGTCCCCCCCCCCCCTCTCTCCTCTTTTCCATCCACTGCAAAAAAATCACAAAATTTTGACTTGTTGCATCAGATGTACCCTGTCTGTTCTAGGGAGAGGGGAGGGGGGAGGAGGAAGGAGGGAGTTAGCCGGCAGCAGAAAGCAGATAACAGAGGATTACAGGCACAGAGCTGGGTGACAGCTGTAATCAGAGCTCAGAGAGGTCATTGCTGACTGTTAGAGGATATAGCCGGGTCATGTATTTGTAGATTAACTCTTTGTTGTCCTGTTTTGGTCTTTTATTTAGATCTCTCCATAGGAGAACAATGAAGACAGGGGGGAGAGCTTCAAACTGCTTTTTCATGTACTAATTAAACCTAATTACAAAGTTTCTTAAAATCGCCTGGACTATTGATTTCTGCAAAAAAAAATTTCACGACAGTGACACTTTAAGATTTCCGCAGACAACCTTTTTAAGTCTTACATCTCAGTCTAGTATACTTGTAGGAGCAGCAATGTATAGATGTCATATAAATTTCCTTATATAATGGTTTATCCCATACAATGTGACAAAACATCAAGGGAAACTTTTATAATAAGTGATTGTTTTTAAATTGTAGGAAGAAATTACTTATAAATCTTAACTAAATCATATATTATTGAGCTGTATTTAGAAGCGTGTAAAATGTGTTAGGCGTTGGCTTTGTGATTTCCTCTTTCCAGCGTCAGACCCGCCCTCTGATCAGTAAATCACTTGTACCGTTTTCCTGGCTTTCACCCGGTCTTGACAGTCACAATAGAGATAGGTCGTTCCTGGCTGAACTTTCAGTATCCTGCAGCTTCCTTACCTGCGGTGGCCAAAGGTTTCTGTAGATCTTGTAAAATATTGTCTTGATTGTCCTAAAGGGAATCTATCAGCGGGTCAGACGATCCTTACCTCCTGTTGGATTCTAATAGGGCAGAGAACAGGGAGGCCGCACGGATCGCCTAACCTGTTGCCAAATTCTCTTTAAGACTATTAGACTGAGATCAGCAGCACTCAGCTTTGATGTGACCCAGATCAGCTGCCATTCTCTGGCTGGTTACCTACACTTTCTATGAGATATTCAGCTCTTTGCCCGCAATTGGCAGAATTACATGGTATCACAGCCGGCTTCTGGGAGTACTTTTTATACATCTCTGATTCCTGCTGAGAATGGAGGAACCTCCCGCTGCTCACCAGAAGCCTCTGCTTTTAACTTCACAAGGCTTTGCTCTAAATAGATAGTATTTATTTAATTAATCCTGTAAAGAAAATTGTTACAAAATTCCCTTTTCTACTCGGTGGATTTAGTTAACATCCTTTCTTAGATTCAGTCAAGATGGTTCACACTTGTTTTTGGTGCAGATACTGGAAAGCACGGAGACAGTTTTTTATGTTTTGACCTCCATATAATGTCAGTGATATTAACCCTTAAGGACGGGGCCCATTTTCGTTTTTGCGTTTTCGGTTTTTCCTCCTTGTGTTTAAAAGGCCATAGCACTTGCATTTTTCCACCTAGAAACCCATATGAGGCCTTATTTTTTGCGTCACTAATTGTACTTTACAACTGCAGACTGAATTTTTGCATTAAGTATACTACGAAACCAGAAAAAATTCAAAGTGTGGTGAAATTGAAAAAAAAAACGCATTTCTTTTATTTGGGGGAACTGTGTTTTAACGCCATTCGCCCTGGGGTAAAACTGACTTGTTATGCATGTTCCTCAAGTCGTTACGATTAAAACGATATATAACATGTATAACTTATATTGTATGTGATGTCAACGTTCCTTAAAATCGCTCCATTCCCAGGCTTATAACGCTTTTATCCTTTGGTCTATAGGGCTGTGTCAGGTGTCATTTTTTGCGCCATGATGTGCTCTTTCTATCGGTACCTTGATTGCACATATACGACTTTTTGATCGCTTTTTATTACATTTTTTCTGGATTTGATGCGACCAAAAATGTGCAATTTTGCACTTTGGGATTTTTTTGCGCTGACGCCGTTTACCGTGCGAGATCAGGAATGTGATTAATTAATAGTTCGGGCGATTACGCAATCGGCGATAGCAAACATGTTTATTTATTTATTTATTTGTTTACTTTTATTTAAAACCTGGGAAAAGGGGGGTGATTCAGACTTTTATTGGGGGACTTCTAGTATATATACTTTGATCTCTCATTGAGATCTCTGCAGCATATATATGCTGCAGAGATCAATGAGATAGGCACTCGTTTACTTCCGGCTGCTGCAGCCGGAAGTAAACGAGTGCCGAGACGGGGACGGCGCCATCTTGGACGAGTCCCCGGACGGCATCAGTAACGGAGATCGCTCCTCCGGGACAACGTCCCGGAGGAGCGATCTCCCCCACTAGACACCAGGGAAAGGTTGCCTCTGGTAATCGGAGGCAGCTGTCAACTTTGACAGCTGCCTCCGATTAGCTAATTAGCGGGCACGGCGATCAGACCGTGCCCGCTAATAGCGGCGGTCCCGGGCTACACGCGGCACTCGGGACCGCGGCGCTTCAAAGCGGGGCCGCCGCGCGGCCCCGCTTTGAAGTGCTAATGAGGACATATGACGTACAGGTACGTCATATGTCCTTAAGAGGTTAAAGGAGAAGTCTGGCTACAAATTTTAATAAAGTATTGTATTGCCCCTCAAAAGTTACACAAATCACCAATATAAACTTATTATGGGAGCTGTGTGGGCTGTGGCTGCTGGAAAGGATGATGGTAGAGGGACATAGGGCACTAGAGGGACACTGAACATCCCTCTGCCATCATCCTCTCCAGCAGCCACAGCCCACACAGCTCTGGGAGTCGGGTCGTGACATCACCATGTTATCCAGGAAGTGAAGCCTTGATGCAGTAGTAAGTGCAGGGAAAAAGCTCTTTATAAGCATTTTCCGTAATAAGTGTATATTGGTGATTTGTATAACTTTTGGGGGGCAATAAAATACTTAAATAAAATTTTTTATTGGACTTCTCTTTTAATATATATTCAAGTTTTACTGGTAGTATTTAAATGGGCATTGTCACTTAAAAAAACGACATGTCCTAGAGACCCATTCTGACCCCTACAGGTCACTAAATACAGTGTGGTCTCTCCTTGCTCTTTCCTCATGGTAGGAGATGCTATAGACTGCTATAGAAGTCCATGGGATCATCTCCTGCTGCACATCTGCATGAACATGCTTCTTTGATAATGATTGAGGGAATATTTCAAGCAAAACTGTAGTTGTATTACTGGGTGAGCCGAAGGATGGCACATTAAAGAGAGTATTTCTGTGTCAAGCCTGGGCTAATAGTATACAGGGGGCACTGAAGGGGGGCCTAACTACTATACAGGGCACAGAGGGGGTAATATAAGACCACTCCAACCTGCTTGTGGCTGTGAGTGTTAGCTGAGCAGCTGAAAACATTGTTACATAACCCATAGCGGGAGCTGATCATCATAAGCAAATCATCAGTATGGATTTTGGGATAGGTACAGGTCACAGAGGTGGGAAATACATATGTCTAGATGGGAATATCCATTGAACTATAAATATAATACTGCATAGTAGTATTTGTGTCCTGTGTGGCCTTAGTGGGTAGTGCTCTCTTCCTCTGGCCTATTTCCTGCTCACAATAGTCCATAATAGTTCTGTATTTCAGTAGTTTGGTATGTCAACAACAACAAAAGCAGGTGTGAATAGCAATGTGTGTGGTGTGTCCTGCTGACTGATGTGTAGTGAAAGTGCTAGATGTTTTGTCAATAGTATATGTCCATTCTATTTTAAATATTTCTAGAATAATAGCCCTTTCTTCCGGGTGCCTTTCTTAGTCTGGCCTCTCCCCATTGACCTGTTTAGCACGGGTGACCCCACCAGGAGCATTGCTCCTGCCAGTTTAGCTCATTGGATCACCAAGGCACGCAAGCTCCCTCACCACGTTAAGGTGAAGGCACCAAGAGGGAGCCCCTGCACCCTAACCCGATTACCCATCCCAACCCTTAATTTACCTTTCATTCGCTAAAACCTACCTAGAACTCCCTAAAACTCTGAGCCCTAGCCCTTCCTGGCGCCCTTCCCAGCCGAGGCCCGTCCAAGCCCCTTAACGAAGACCCTCCCGGCGCTCTTTTTACAGCCAAGGCCTACCCCAACTCCCTAAAGCGGCCCTCCCATCGCCCTTCCTAGCCCAGGCAATCCCAGCCCCCTAACATAGATCATCCCGTCGCCCCTTCACCAGCCAAGGCCGCCCCAGCCCCCTAACCCGGACCCTCCTGGTGCCCTTCCCAGCCCAGGCCCTTCCCAGTCCCCTAACGTGTACCCTGACAGAGCCCTTCCAAGCCCCCTTATGTGGACCCTTCCCAGCCCAGGTCCACCCAGCCCCCTAACATGGATCCGCCTGTCGCCCTTCCCAGCCCAGGGCGGCCCCAACCCCTAACGCGGACCCTCCCGGCACCCTTCCTAACCCAGGCCCACCCCAACCCCCTAACACGAATCCTCCCGGTGCCCTTCCATGTGTAACAGTAACACTTACCGGTAGATGTTCTGGGATGTACCGGGGAGCTGTGCCGTCCATCTGGCGTCCGTGAAATAAAAAATAGGCAGAAAATTGCTCCTTAAAAACCACAAGACGCCACAAGACTGGTTTAGAGCTCCAATGATGGTGGGAGTTGGTTGCCAGCCTCACCAGCCAGTTCTGATCATAACATTATGTGATTACACAATGATTTTTTTTTTTACTGAAATAGCTTTATTAGTAACCAGTTGTTTTTAACATACATACAATGCAATGTGCAGCAGCTCCAGCTAAGAAGCAGCAAACCATAAATTATTTGAAATGCCATACATAGCACAACAATAAGACACAGGTACCTCTACACTATACATCATAGTACGTTATACCGTTACCAGGATTAGATTTTTTTTCCCAGGGACACTTTAGCTTCGACAGTGAGGGCTGTGACTTGTGTGTGTGTGTCTGTGTGTGTAGAGGGTGGCTTGTCACAGTGAGGTTTTTTCTTTTTTAGAATTGATTTTACTACTTTTTATTACTAAGCTGCTGTTTAGTTTCTATCTGACTGTTTTATGTAAAAGAGCAGGACCCTACTTGCTTTTTTCTTAAAATTTTCAGTCAGTAGGGTACTCCCTTTTTCCATAACCAGCCAGATAAAAAAAAACTGTAGCAGCCCAGTAACATCAAGGTAGGAAAGGCCCTGTATGTTGTCCCTGTGTAAAGGCGTACACAGTGATATGCTATCACATTTTTTAATAGAATTACTGGGTCCATGGTGTTTTTTTCAAAATGTGGGTATGGTATATGGTACAGTATAAGGAATGGGGCTGAAAGAAGTTTGTCCTTGTTCCCTCTGTAGAGGTAATAACTAGATTGCCTGGCATTTAAATACCGGAGGCTGACAAAGTTGGATGCAGCCCTAGGGAGTCCTATTAATCACGGCTGTTGTTGCCAATTTCCAACAACGTCTGTGATTAATACGAAACTTCTATTGTGCTTTCGTCAATGGAATCATGGCCAGAGTGTATGCACATCATATACACTCTGGCCGTGATCGGTATTGGCCCCACAAAAAACTGACATGTCAGTTTTGTGCGGCTGCTATTCATTGAATAGCAGCCGCACAAGCCTGACAGGTCACACAATGGAGAGTGCGGCTCCATTGTGTTCATTGTGTTCAATGGTGAATTGGGATGTGGGCGTACATGGATGTGCTCATCGCTCGTTTACTATGGGCTCCAGCAACCCTTAGTAATCGAGCAGATTACATAGATCATATATACTGCTTTGATTTCTATGAGCAATCAGTGCATTGCTCATAGAAGTCCCCAGGAGACTACAAATTACTGTAAAAAAGGTTTTTAAGTAAAAAAAAAAAACATCCCATATAAAAAATGTAAATCGCCCCCTTTTCCCATTTATAAAAAAAAAAATAACAGCTCCTTAGACCAAAAAAAGTTTATATATTTTTTTTTTTTAAAAGGCTTTAATTTTTTAAAGGCAGTCAAATAAAATAAAAGTTATATATAAAATTAAGTTATATATTAAGTTGCCTATCATTGTAATTGTACTGAAGTGAGGAACTTTGATAACATGTCAGTTTACCACAGGGCAAACGTTGTAAACACTAATTCCCAGGAATAAAAAAAAATGCACATCACTTATTTTTTTTTCTTTTACATGAGCCAATCAGCGCCAGCGTGGGGATCCCAGTGGCGCGGTCCTTTTTTTTTTAAAACTCTGCCTGGTTCATGCGCTTGGTGCCATTCCTTTGCTGTCCACCAGCCCAGGGAGGGGAATGGTCACACTGGGGGGCAGCGGACCCGCTCCTAGTGTATACAGCCTAGACTGCTAATGGTACATACAGACCTGATGGTACATTCACTTTAATCTGTGATGCAAAACAACAAAACAGTTACAGAAAGTAAAAAATATGCTTTAGTTGCTATTGACAGATTAAGAATGGACGTGTTCCAAAGGGTCTATCCCTTCTTCCTGGGGGTAATCTGACTCTCACCCGACAGATGATGTTTTATGGGTGCCAATGTCACCAACAAGCCTTTCTGCCTTTTGTCAGGGTATCTAGCTACAGGGCTAGGGCAGCAAACGACATCATTGTCCCAGTTTCAGAGAGGCCCATCTATGCCTTTGCCCTATATGTGGGAACTTTATTTCTCAGGGAACACATTATGACTCGGTTTACAATGTTTAATCTGTAAAACATAGAATACCACTAAAATGTCAATAGACTCCAAGGTAACGGCTATAACCAGCGAAGGAATGTGTATAACAAAGCGGCGGAATCCTCTACCGAGTAGTAACTCTTGATAAATTGTCTTTCAGAGAAGGTTGTTTTTATAAGCCCAACCTATAGAAAGTCATTGAGGAGCTGAGATTTATGGGAAGCATAGCTGTACAGGAGCGAAGGTACAGAACATCCAAGCTGATAGCGACTTTCTTCACTCCCCCGACTCCCCTTCTACCGGGAACACTGCGTACTTGCGACTAAATCTGTACCTTTGTGAAATTTAAGCATGTCATTTGCTCAGACGAGGAGAAATTACAGGGTTGAGATGTCTGCTACGCTACATTCTCCAGCCAGTACAGGAAACCGAGCTCCTCTGAGCATTTTCTCTTAGGGAGCCTTGTGGCTTTAGAGCGGATAATATTGCTTCTTGGTAAAATCTCATCATACATTCTCACAATACTTGTCGTCAAATGAAGCTAACACGTTGTTTATTGTGGAGAATATGGTGACCATTGATAATAGTTGTACATTCCATGGGGTTCTCCCATCTGGACAGCTCCTTTCTGTACACTGTATTGGGGCATGTAGACATCGAAGACAAGGCATCCATGTGTGACATGGGAGCTCATTCATTGACTAAATACCAACTAATAATACCCCCAGGGGTGAAGAACAATGAAACATTCTAGGCTCTGTACACTTCACGTTTATGGCCCTCCTCTAATTTATAGGCCATGAGTTATACAATAAATGAATGTTTTAGAATACCATAATACTATACAGTATGAATCCATTTTTGTTTACTGGATACCATTGGCTGGAATATTGTAGTCTTCGAAATTATTCTACATCTTTTCTTTACTGAGGTATACCGATCAGATGGAGGTCAAATAGACACTCTCTTGACCCGAGTACTGTAACCCTTTGGCCATGTTTAACGTGTACATTGAGAGCTTTCCACAAACACAAGCAAATGCCTGTTTGGCTCAGCTTGAACAAGAGTACGGGAAAAGCAGTATAAGGGTAGCTTCACATGTACCGTATCGCTGTGTTTTTAACGGTGCGTCTTTAACGCTGCGTTTTTGCTGCGTTTTTTACATGCGCGTTTTGATTTTCACATGAAAATCAAATTTTGCATGTAAAAATCGCACCAAAAATGCAGCGTTAAAGACGTACCGTTAAAAACGCAGCAATATGGTACGTGTGAAGCTACCCTTAGGAAATACCTCTGGTAGAAGCTAGGTTTTTTTGCATGTTGAAATATAACAAGCATGATATTTCTTTCCTCTGACATCTGTTGTTGGGACATATCTCATGGAAGGCCCACAGCCATCCAAGCCACCCACATCAAATAATGGAAAAAACTAAAAACAACTCACCTGCCACACGCAACTCTGCTGCGTCATCTATACTGGCGTACTCTCCTGTCTTCTGACACAGGTAGCATACGTTACAGACGTTTCCTGCGCCCCAAGTCGTGCCCACCTGTCAGTGCTCTGCAATTGACTTTGGCGCTGAAAGGTAGACGGGACTCCTGGCGCAGGCAGTGTCTGTAATGTGCGACGGAAGACAGAAGAGGACAGGCGGCCAGGGGTGTGGCTAGCATTCATTGGGCCCCATAGCAAAAAAACGTGGTTCTCAGCATTTGACACTGACATACGCATGAGGGAGGGGGGCCCCTATACAGTTTTTGGCTATGGGGCCCCTTAAATCCTAGCTAAGCCCCTGGTTCAAAGTTAACAGGCCCTTTATCCTTAACCCATTTTCCTTCTGTTTTCTCAGGTTGAGTTGGGCAGATTCTTAATAAGTACAGTGGGAAAGGGCATCTGCTAACACCAGAATCAATACATCCAAGTCAGGTCTGATCTGTCGTAGGTGAGGAGTGGCAATCGGACACATATAGACAGATATTTCATATATTCTTAGTGGCTTTCATTGAAATATGAAAATTGGGTGGTAGTCAGCTCACCCGGCACTCCTCCAGTCCGTTTGCTTGGACGAGCCCAAATCACAGCTCCAAAACGAAACAATATGTAGTATAAGTCCAGCACCACAGAACCACTTCAACAACAAGGCGTGTGCCTATGCCGAAACGCATTAACAGTTTTTTATTTCTGATGTTTGTGGATATGCAATAAAGAATTTGGATACAAAGCCTGAAGTGGTTCTGTGGTGCTGGACTTATACTACATATTGTTTCATTGCAATATAAGATAGGATAGATGTAAAGCAGGGGAGGATATGTGGGGAGTATTTTCTTCTAAACGTTTAGTGTTGCTTAAAACATATTACAGTCATTCTAATGCAAGTGAACCTATTGGTGGCATATCCTAGGAGTAGACCATCAGTATTTAGTAGGTGGGGGTCTATGGGGATGTAAGCATCACTGAGCATTGCACCCCCCCATAGTGTTGACTTAGGGTCTTCAGTATTTTGCTAACACCTCTGAGTGTTATCTTTGCAAGATTTATTTTTGCAGTCGTCTGAACGGCTGTTTATGCCAATAATCTCCTCTATGGTTATATTTACTTGTCATGATTGATTATTAATGCTCTAATTAATGTCTGAGAGAAGCTAAAAGCATGAAACACTATTAGATTGTAATTCTTGCTTGGATTTGAAGCACTATACATCTGGCACATTCTCCCTGAAACTGTTCCTGGATCTCATTTAATGTGTAATTTACTAGTGATTCCAATTAATGTGCATTTTTATTCCCCATAAATTACTGTGGAACTCTCAAACTGCAATAAAAACAGGCATCTCATCTGTAGTGCCGGAAAATTAGACTGTGTCACCTGTACTAAAGTGCTGTCTCTCCCCTCCGAAGGCGAGACCATCCGGAATACTGATATCACTTCTTAAAGGAACACTATAGACAATAACTGACTCATTGTATCATGCCAAATGCAGGGCCTGGATGTGGGGGTGCATTATCGCCCTCTAGCCAGTATATGCAATTTTTTCCATTTCTTTTTCATTAAAAAAGTTTCTTATACACCTTTAATAATTGTTGGCCAGATGATTGTTGGACTGATGGTTATGTCTACCAGACAGGTCTGGTTTTGGCTTAGGGCCGTATTACACAGCCCGATGAGCAGTGAGCCTATTACAGGGCTTGATAATCGTGCAGCAAGGGCTGTATGTGTGTATATGTATATATATATATATATTGTGGACATGTCACTGGTAAAGTGTGCGAGGGGAGGTACATCTCACCCAGGCTACTGCTTACGGTGAGATGGTAAATCCGGGAAAGATCTCTTACTCAGCAGTATTATGCTGCTGAGTTGTTCTTTACATTTTTCGGGCCGGATTTACTGGAATGGTGGGTAGGTTGGTAGTGGGACCTGCCATTCCCTTCCCCCCCCCCAATCCAGTTCGGTTGTTGCAATCAGGTGTGCCCTGATTAGCCTGCAACAACTTAAAAGCTTCACAGTGCTACAGGGGATTGCTCTCAGCCAGGGGTGAACAGCTTGCAGGCTGTATCTTCTGGGAGCAACGAATACTGCCGCCGCTGGGGCCTATTCATACCCTGTGATACTGCCTACTGAAGAGTTAGACAGGAGACCTGTGTTAGTAAGTGCCCAGACGGGCAAGGACCTTTTTGTTTGGTTTTGTTCTGAAAAGCATGGTATTGCTACATTTCTGTTGAGGACTGTTTATGCTGCTAATAAACACCCAGCTGTTCTTATAAGTCCAAGTTTGCTGTCTGAACTGTGTCCAAACACACCATCCCCCGGGAAGATCCCTACAATTGGTGGAGGATGCGGGCAAAACGGTTGCTAGGGGCAACGGTGTGCATCAACTTGGCTACAGCTGCGTATGTCCTGGGTGAAGGCTGCTGCTTCACTCCAAAAACAGACAAGCAACATGGAGGAGATGATGAAGCAGTTAATGCAAGTGAGTTTGCAACAACAACAGGCGTTGGTCGCACAACAACAGGCTCAGGCAGCCGCTAAGCAGGACCAGGCGGCCGCTAACCTTCGCCATGAACAGGCAATGGCTGCACATCAGCAAGCGATGGCTCAGCAACAGAGACTTATTGAACACCTGATAGCGAAGCAAGAGGCGTCTGCAGGTGCTAATCCCCAGCTGGTGGCCGCAGCCGCTCCAGAGACTGTGTCTGTGAGAAGAGCCGTGCAGCGAGCGCTGCAAAAGATGACTGCTGATGATGATATTGAGGCCTACTTAACGGTCTTTGAGCGGGTGGCTGAGCGAGAGAAGTTACCCTCCACTGAGTGGGCAGAAGTGATTGCGCCCTATTTAACAGGCGAACCTCAAAAGGCCTATTATGACCTCAGTGAGCAAGAGGTCAAAGACTATCCTCGCCTAAAAGCAGAGATACTCGCCCGACTAGGAGTTACTGCTGCTGTCCGTGCCCGGAGGGTCCGCAACTGGAGCTACAGTCTGGACAAGTCAGCGAGGTCCCAGATGTACGACCTGATCCATTTGGCAAGAAAGTGGTTGGAGCCAGACACCTCTACTCCTGCCCAGATCCTAGAGAGGGTCGTGATGGATCGCTACCTCCGTGCACTTCCTGCTGATCTACAACGCTGGGTAGGACAAGGTGACCCTAGGAGTGCCGACGAACTCGTCAGCCTTGTGGAGAGGTTCCAGGCGACCGAGGACTACCTCCGTGATGTTCCTGCAGCACCTTCACCTCCACGGAGTGCCAGATCTGTGCCATCATCTGGTAAGAGACTTCCATCTATTGGGGGAGTGTGGAGGGGTGCTGATAGAGGGAAGAGCGCTCAGGAGGTGTCTCAAGGGCAAAAGACTGGTGATGGTCCCAGGTGGCTAAGTGGCCCTAAAAAGGACTCCCTGCCAAGGAGACCAGGCCCTATCCAGTGCTGGAGATGCCATGAGACGGGACATATGTCTGCCCATTGCCCTCTTACCACTGAGCCCATGGAGTGTGACGCTAGCCGGCGTCAGTCGCTATTTGCAGAGCCGTCTTTTGTTGCAGTCACGGGACTAGAGACTGAACCACAAGTCTGCAACATTACGGTCAATGACTTCCCTGTTAAGGCGTTGCTGGACTCAGGAAGCCTTGTCACCTTGGTGCATGCCAGCCTGGTGACTGGGGACTTTGTGCCAAAAAGACATATGAGTGTGGTCTGCATACATGGCGATACAAAGATGTACCCTATAGTACTGGCTAATGTCGGGACTGAACTAGGCACTGTACAATATGAAGTGGGTGTGGTTAAAAACCTTATGCATAATGTGATATTGGGGCGTGATTTTCCATTGTTCTGGGCTTTATGGGGAAAACAACAATCCCCTGAAAGGAGTGAGGATACCCCTAAGTCTATTGCATTACCCACGGTAAATGATAAGAATGTACAGGATGAAAATGCTTTTCCTTTGCAGGTCCTGGCTGGTGAGGAAGAGGCTCCTCCCACTGAGCAGAATGTTCCAGACTTAGAGGTGTCTAGGGATAATTTTGGTACTGCACAGTTGCAGGACCCCACTCTCAAAAATGCGAGAGAGCAGGTCACTGTTATGAATGGGGTACCTCAGGAACCAGAAGCTGAGAAAAAGTTTCCACATTTTTCTGTGACTAACGATCTCTACTATAGAGTCACTAAAATTAATGATGAGGTTGTGGAACAGCTTCTGGTGCCTAAGTCGTACCGGCGTCAGGTACTCGACATGGCCCATAATCATGTCCTTGGGGGCCACTTGGGGACAGATAAAACGCAGGAGAGAGTCCTCCAGAGGTTTTATTGGCCTGCGATTTATGCTGACATAAAAAAATACTGTGAGTCGTGCCCCACATGTCAGCTTAGCGCCCCAGTGTCGCATTTCCGCAGTCCGTTGGTTTCGCTCCCCATCATAGAGGTACCTTTTGACCGGATCGCAATGGACTTGGTGGGCCCCATTGTAAAGTCGGCAAGGGGACACCAGTACATTTTGGTAGTCTTAGACTACGCAACCCGCTATCCTGAGGCTGTCCCCTTAAGAAACACTGCATCCAAAACAATTGCGCGTGAATTGTTTTATATGTTTTCCAGGGTGGGGATCCCCAAGGAGATCTTGACCGACCAAGGTACCCCGTTTATGTCAAAGGTGATGAAGGATGTATGCAAACTGTTTAAAATCTCACACCTACGTACCTCTGTATATCATCCCCAGACAGATGGATTAGTGGAGAGGTTTAATAAAACCCTAAAACATATGTTAAAGAAAGTGGTGGAAAAAGATGGTCGGGATTGGGATCACTTACTTCCTTACCTGATGTTTTCTATTAGGGAAGTACCCCAAGCGTCCACAGGGTTCTCTCCCTTCGAGTTGGTCTATGGTCGTCACCCTAGGGGTTTGTTGGATATAGCGAAAGAGACATGGGAAAGCGAGTCCACCCCATACAAGAGTGTTATTGAGCATGTAGCACAAATGCAGGACCGTATAGCCACTGTAATGCCCCTAGTAAGGGAACACCTCCAGAGGGCGCAAGAGAGCCAAAGCAGAATTTACAATCGTTCTGCGAGAATCAGGACATTTAGCCCAGGTGACCGGGTACTCATTCTTGTTCCCACTGTAGAAAGTAAATTCTTAGCAAAGTGGCAGGGTCCCTATGAAATTGTAGAAAAAATCAGTGAGGTAAACTACAAAGTACACCAACCAGGTAGAAGGAAGCCTTTTCAAGTTTATCACATAAACTTGATCAAACCCTGGAAAGACAGGGAATCCTTGGTGGCGACAAACTCTATTAATAATTTGTCACAACCAATCCCTCCGGTCAAGATTGGTGATACTCTATCAGTGTCACAGAAGCAGGAGACTAAAGAGTTTTTGCAGAAAAATAAAGACAAGTTTTCTGACCTTCCAGGGCGTACGCATCTCATTCACCATCACATTGAAACTGAGCCTAGAAGCAGGGTAAACCTTAAGCCCTATAGGATACCAGAAGCACGGAGGGAGGCGGTGTCAGCCGAGGTAAAACGTATGCTTGACCTAGGAGTCATTGAGGTGTCCCAGAGCGAGTGGTCCAGCCCGATTGTGTTAATCCCAAAGCCCAATGGAACTTGGAGGTTCTGTAATGATTTTAGAAAGTTAAATGAGATCTCCAAGTTCGATGTCTACCCCATGCCCAGGGTAGATGAGTTGATTGAAAGAATGGGTAATGCCAGGTACATAACCACCCTCGATCTCACAAAAGGCTACTGGCAGATCCCACTCACTCCTGAGGCTAGAGAGAAGACTGCATTCTCCACCCCCGATGGGCTCTTCCAATACGTAGTGATGCCATTCGGGTTACATGGAGCCCCTGCCACTTTTCAGAGGTTGATGGACTTGATTCTGCGACCACATCGTGATTACTCCGCTGCCTACCTCGATGATGTGGTCATTTTTAGCCCTGATTAGGAAAGTCACCTCTGTAAAGTCCAGGCGGTGTTAGAGGCCATAAGTGATGCAGGGTTAACTATCAATGCAGAGAAGTGTGCACTAGCCTTAGAGGAGGCCAAATACTTGGGCTACATTATTGGGAGGGGGTTAATCAAACCACAGCTAAATAAAATCGAGGCAATACAGAATTGGCCTCAACCCCTCACAAAGAAACAGGTCAGAGCTTTCCTGGGTATTACGGGCTATTACCGTAGGTTTGTGCCAAACTTTGCCACAGTTGCAGCCCCGCTAACTGACCTGACAAAGGGAGGTAAGTCCGCAATGGTGACATGGACTCCAGAGGCCGAGAAGGCTTTTCAAAGCCTTAAATCTGCCTTGTGTCAACAACCTGTACTAGTTACCCCTGACTTTAGGCAAGAGTTTCTGGTCCAGACAGATGCCTCTAATACAGGATTAGGCGCCGTTCTCTCACAGGTCGTGAATGGCGAGGAGCACCCGGTGATGTACTTAAGCAGAAAACTATCCCCGGCCGAAAAAAACTACGCCATTGTTGAGCGAGAATGTCTGGCAGTGAAATGGGCCCTAGAGTCCCTGAGGTATTACTTGCTAGGCAGAAAGTTCAAGTTAGTGACCGACCATGCCCCCCTAACATGGATGAAGGTTAATAAAGAGAAAAATGCGAGGGTGACTAGATGGTTTCTGTCCCTCCAAAACTTTAATTTTACCGTGGAACACAGGCCAGGAAAGTTACAGGCAAATGCGGACGCCCTATCAAGGGTACACTGCCTGTGGGGACAAAATGCTCAGCCCTCCGGTCTGAAAAAGAGGGGGGGGATATGTGGACATGTCACTGGTAAAGTGTGCGAGGGGAGGTACATCTCACCCAGGCTACTGCTTACGGTGAGATGGTAAATCCGGGAAAGATCTCTTACTCAGCAGTATTATGCTGCTGAGTTGTTCTTTACATTTTTCGGGCCGGATTTACTGGAATGGTGGGTAGGTTGGTAGTGGGACCTGCCATTCCCTTCCCCCCCCCCAATCCAGTTCGGTTGTTGCAATCAGGTGTGCCCTGATTAGCCTGCAACAACTTAAAAGCTTCACAGTGCTACAGGGGATTGCTCTCAGCCAGGGGTGAACAGCTTGCAGGCTGTATCTTCTGGGAGCAACGAATACTGCCGCCGCTGGGGCCTATTCATACCCTGTGATACTGCCTACTGAAGAGTTAGACAGGAGACCTGTGTTAGTAAGTGCCCAGACGGGCAAGGACCTTTTTGTTTGGTTTTGTTCTGAAAAGCATGGTATTGCTACATTTCTGTTGAGGACTGTTTATGCTGCTAATAAACACCCAGCTGTTCTTATAAGTCCAAGTTTGCTGTCTGAACTGTGTCCAAACACACCATCCCCCGGGAAGATCCCTACAATATATATATATAGGTAGCAACATCCTTGCAGCCCTTGTTTGAGTGTAAAATAATAGGCTTAATTCTTAACTGTCCATGCTCCCAGTGATCCTCTAGCTTCTGCCCACTCCCTGAAGCCACTGCTGAAATGTCTGAGCTGGTGTCTGAAGTGACGTTCAGCCAATAACTGGACTAGACGGGACTGCGCCGCAGCCAGTGATTGGCCTGTCACTCTGGGTAGCGGGCACAAGCTAAAAGAACACCAGTGAACGTGGACAAGTATGTATAAAGTTTTGGGTTTTTTTTACACATTCATCAGATGTCGGCCACGCATCACTATTACACGTAGCAGTGTGTGCCTGGCAGCCAATGATCCAGCAGCTGGCAAGGAAAGCGAAATTACATAGTGCCTAGTAAGAGAAAGTCTGGAAGCAGGGCGACATCACCTAATGAAACCATAAAGGCCTGCTAACACAATATATATATATTTATCCTGCCTAAAACATTTATTGTTTTTTTGTTTTTTATTTGTGCTCGCTATTATTCATGTAATGAGGAATATGAAACCACACCACTCCAACCAAGTTGAAAACTTTTGGCACATAAACATGGATTTTAACCATACGTAATAAATGCAGGCTAAGTAATATATTGTATATTAGTTCTCTGCTAGGGTTATCAGAAATACCCAAGATATTGGTAGCTGCTATCTACTCAGCATAAAATAAATAAAAAAACTTTTAATGCTGGGGCCATAGAAAAATAGAAAAGCTATACTTACTCCCAATTCTCTCCTTACAGTCACTCAATGATCGTCTCTTCTGCCTGCTTCTGAGACAAGAGTTTGGAACAGGACCTGCCCACTTAGCCAAACACTGGCCCAGACGGGACACTGCTTAGGCCGGGACATCGCTGTGCCCAGTCATTGGCTAAGTGGGCAGGTCTTGCGCCAAACTCTTGTCTCAGAAGCAGGAGAAGACAGGATCAGCAAAGGATCTAAAACAGGAGCTGCAGTGGGACCTATACAGGGGTAGATTAGTAAAGTTTTTTGTTTTCTAAAGCCCCAGCAGTATATGATTTCTTTTAAAATGCTGGAATAACCCTTTAATTGGTATATATATAAAATTCAAAAACTCAGCTTCCACCAGCATGTTATGCTCCTAACAGCATCCTGAGGGAGTAGAGGGGTCTTTATGTTCACATTCAGAGATGATCAAACCTCAAGCACGCTCAGTTTACATGGATTCAGCCCTGAAAAACATGGATACAGCCATAGGTTGTATCCATGTTTTCTAGGCAGCCTTAGGGCCCTATTCCATAGGACGATTATCATTCAGATTATCGTTAAATCGTTCGAATCCAAACGATAATCGTTCGGTTGAATAGCAGTTAACGATTAACAACCGAACGAGAAATCGTTGATCGTTTAATAAGACCTATTTTTATCTTTGCTCATTCGCAAATCGTTCGCATTGAATAAGACGTCGTTCGGTCGTTCGCGGTAGTGACGAACGCAATAGCGACAACAAGACGACAGCAAGAACCATCATAAGTAACGATTATCGTTCCATGTAAATGGGTAAATGATTTCAGGTCTTTCGCAATAGCGGTCGTTTGTATCGTTTATAGTTAACGATTAGGCGAACGATAATCTTCCCGTGGAATAGGGCCCTTAGAGCTGCATCCAACTTCTTCAGCTGCTAGTAATCAAATGCCGCACTGCTCAGCCCTCCAGAGTGAGAGCTGCTCCCCAGTCCTCCAGAGCAGAAGTTCCCCTCTAGCTCAAGTCACTTCTTTTTGTTGGTTACATATGTGTCTAACGTGTCTAACGTACATATGCAGCGGCCAGAGGTAGGTAGCATAGGCCAAAAGAGGACTTTCCCAGGGGTATTAATTGTTTGAGAGATTTCCTAAGCTTTGAATTTATTATAGTAGGCATTCTTTATTGTTTGGTGGCATTATTTACTTATCTCATGGCTATATTATTTGCCCATTTTTAAACTCTGTTTCCGTCCATTCAGAAAAAAAAATAAAGAGAGGATTGGACACGTTTTGCTCAGAAACCTCTTCAGTCTTTCATTGAGCTCTTACAGCCAAATCCCCATAGCTGACTGTCAAGCCTTCCTGCAGTCATTGAAGGATTACAATTTTGGGACTTATAATTTGCACACGTCTTTCCTATAACAAGAGCCTTCCAGAAAACTATTTCTAATTTCCTTTTGTGTACGTTTGGGAAGGGGAAAAAAAAATCTTAACTTAATAGAAACCATTTTAAACAACATAAAGGCGCCGGGCTCTTATTGAGCGGAGATGAATGTCTTCATTGTGGAAGAAATAAATTAAAAATATTGTGGGGGCGACATTCTGTTCAGTAGAGTTTTAGTGAAAAGCCATACATTCATTAATGTAGTTCTGGGAGAGAATATGTAAGCTACGAAGCTGAATAAAGGGCTTATCAATCATTATATTGTATTGTAATTCTAGAGTCATCCACATTGATGAATGGATAAATAAATAAAAAATGACCCCCAAGACCTCATGTGCACCTACAAGGTAAAGCAGTGAACATGTAGGTCCTACATGTACCACAGTATTGTGCAGTATTTTGGAGAAATGTTCCCCTAGAATTCTCCCCACTTTTAAGCATTATACAATTTAGAGGTTATATATTACTGTAATATAGCTATGTATGGCAAAGTCCAGAGCCACAGTGCTTAATGTCAAGTTACGGCCTCTTTTTTTTCCTTTTCACACAAAGTTAGGGGCGTAGATAAGATTCATGTGGCCCCATTGCGAAAAAACGGTACCCCCCCCCCCCCCCCGACCCCTACACACCCACATATCGTTTTTTGCTATGGGGACCCCATGAATCCCCCCTCCATACACATACTTACCTGGATGGGCGCATTCCTTCTGTCTCCCAGCTCTGAAGTGCACAAGTGATGTCACTTCTGCGCAGGGGAGCTGGGACAGATAAACAGGAGGTGCAGTGCTGTCTCTGGCCACAGGAGAGACTGGCAGGGTGGGCAGCCAATGGCTTCTTGCTCTGTCAGTCAGGATGCATTTAACTGTGAGTGTTCAGCACAAACGGTCACGGAGAAAGGGCCAGATGCCATCCGGGCCTGCGGGGCCCCCTTAATGCATGGCCCCTTTAGCAGTGGCGTGGTCTGCCTTTTTTGTAGCTACACCACTGCCCACAGGAGCATAACACCTCTAAGGACCCAGCCCTGCAATTAAAGATCTAATAATACTTTATTTTGTAATTCATTAAAATAACAATGTGAATGGGTGAAATAAAAAAACAATCCGTGCAACCGTAAATCCACCCTACATGTTTTGCCTCCTGTGCGGTATCATCAGGAATGTGGGACACAACCACCTATGCCCCTTACTTCTAATGAGGCCACATGTGGCAAAACATGTTGAGGTGGATATTACTTTTGTGTCATTTGTTTTATATACATGTGTGCCTTGCCAAGGTATTTAGGAGTGAAATACAGCCCCCCCCCCCAAGCTATTTTAATACAGCTGCACAAATTGGCACTAATATGGTGACAGTTCAGTCTCGGATTTGTACATAATATAGTAGTGACTTCAGAGCTAAAGCACTTTTATAAGACTTGCATCAACCCCAAAAGGCAAATTTTAATCCTATTTAACTAGATGTCTGTCCCATAAAGCGCCATCCATTGTCCTTTCAGTCATATAAAAGCTTTAGCGTGAGGCCATCTGAATGCAGAGAAGAGCTTAGCAGGGCATGTGGAGGGATAAGCGCAGAACTCACAAACTTTGGCACGTTTGCCACATACCACACTGTCTAGAAGTTTTTTGGACAAACAATAGAGTATTTGTCAGAAATGGAAAAAAAAATATTTTTATTGCCAGTTATGTCCAATCATCTGAAGAGATGGAGAATGTTCCTATTATTTTGTTAGACTTGGTTTTCGCTTCCATAATTATAGGTTTCACTTTCCATTGCTTTATAAAATGATTACATTGCAAAAAGAGCGATGTGTGAACTCATCCTCTCCGGAACATTTCTGAAAATGGACATACGGCTGGCAAACAGCTATTTCACCCAGTTCCATCATGAACACGCTCGGAAAACTTATATGTAATGTGCATGGCCAGTTTAAAGGCTATGGGTACGTTTCACTGATTTCCTAAATGCAGATTGTACTTGTACATTATTTATATGCTCTTGTTCTTCCTTCTTTCTCCCTATACATTTCGATGGCTATTTGATTGGATCTGTCCCTGACCTAGACATTGTTTCCTGACAATGCCAGCCACTTGTATTACTGGTTCAGATACTCTGCCTGGTATCTGTGGTGCTGTTTGTACATGACAAAGGTGCTGGGATTTTTCTGGTTTTCACAAATTTATATTAGTGACTGTAGTGCGGGGCTGGATAAGGTTTAAAAAGCAACTCTGGCCCTGTAGGCAATACCCCTGTAGCTAATCGCCCTCCACTGTAAGGAAACTATCTGTAGGTAGTACCCTCTCTGTAGGAAATCACCCCCACCCCAGGCCATCTTGACCCTGCTAATATGCAGGTAAATAGCATATCACCAGGAGACAGACAAGACCAGCCCACAAAGGGAACTGGCCCATCTGGCATTTGCCAGAAATGCCAGATTGCCAGTCCGGTCCTTCTGTAGTGTACGACTTCTACTAGTCCTGACTGCTTTTCCTCTAGATATGCCTCCTGGTAGCTGTGGTGCTACTTCTGGTCCTGATTTTCAGTGTGTTTATGTGCTTGTTTTAGACTCCATCCTGGTCAAAAATGTACGGGAAGGGATTTTTTCTGGTTAGCAGCCAATTCAGACAGGGAGGAATGTAATGAATTTAATAGATTTCTTATTAGGAACAATTACACTGAAGGAAACCATAGCACCAGAGGTGTCAGCAGAGAGCACCGTACAGACTGGAAAAAAATACACCACTTTCTGTAGGACATACAGCAGCTGATAAGTACTAGAAGACTGGAGATTTTCAAATAGAAGTATTTTACAAATCTGTACAAGTTTCTGACTCTAGTTGATTAAAAAAAAAGAACTTCTTTAAGTGTTTCTTTTAAAAAAGAAAAAAGCTTCAATATCGAGATTTTATCACACGTCCACTCTATAACAGGAAGCTAATGATGAGTCATGTGACATAAGCTTGTTCCTGTATTAAGCCTGATACTCTATCCTCTCTGGTCCTGTCTCTGGAGCAGAAGTACTTGAGAAGCAATTGCGATCTTACACCTTAGAGAGAGAAAACAGCAAAGATCTGTATTTAAATGGCTTCTGTCTGTCATTAGCTGTCATAGGATCAGATCTCCGCCGCAACATTGAGGTCTACAGGGACAGACAGCTGTTATATTGGTAAGACAGGGCAGGAAAAGGCTGCTCGGCTTAATAATCCAGAGAGGCCCACGGCCAAAGCCCTTTGCATGAACAGAGCTGTAGTTTGTGAGGTCAATATGTGAAAATGTTTAACGCTTTACACCCCACATTTTGAGGTTTAATGTATTTAACCTACTTTACTTTACAGCCCAGGGGTGGAGAGCCTTCGGCCCTCCAGCTGTTGCAAAACTACAATTCCTTTCATGCCTGGACAGCCAAAACTTTCCCATCATCCAGGCATGATGGGAATTGTAGTTTTGCAACAGTCTATGTCTCTGGTATATTGGGAGAACAGCTCCTTGTGAAATGGATATGTGGCGTAATAGTTTGAGCAGCACACCTGCTAATAGCAGCTTACCCTCCAGCAAAACATACAAACATAGATACAGAAAGGAGGAAATTGTCCCAACCTGCAGATATGATCTCACTGGAAGGCTTTCCGCCAGTCAATCCAATTTCCATGGGCGTAACTCGTGTTTTCAAATGCAGCAGATGCCGCCAATGCTTCTCCGGGGGCAGAGAGCTGGAGAATGCCTCCTTTTTGGACTTTTAGGGGCTTTAAATACATAAGGCGACAATGGCGGCTTTGTGGGTGCTTTGGTTCTGCAGAAGAGACTGTGGTTGTGTTCAGGTAAAGGCTATTTAACTTTTATATTAGCTGATTGATGCATCCTACTGTATGTTTATAGTTATGGAGTAAGTTTTACAAAGCATTGTATAACCACAAAGCCTTGTGTCAGTGTGCCAGTATGGCTTTCATACCTATTTCTACTATCTACACTAGAGATGAGCAAACCTGGAGCATGCTCGAGTCCATCCGAACCCGATCGTTCGGCATTTGATTAGCGGTGGCTGCTGAAGTTGGATAAAGCCCTAAGGCTATGTAGAAAACATGGATATAGTCATTGGCTGTTTTCATGTTTTCCAGACAACCTTAGAGCTTTATCCAACTTCAGCAGCCCCCGCTAATCAAATACCGAACAATCGGGTTCGGATGGACTCGAGCATGCTCAAGGTTCGCGCATCTCTATTTGACACCCCTGATGCAGACTTAGTCTTGGTTAAAAGTACAAGGATAGAATGGAACTCTAGAGATGAGTGTAACTCAAGCATGCCCCTTAGGGTTACACCCAAGTTCTTCAGCCAGTGGTATTTAAATGCCAAATGATCGGACTGTCTAGTTGTGCTCATCTCTGCACATCTCATGACGTTCCTGGGCGCCAATCTAAAATCTGTAACAAGGCCCCCCCCCCCTTCTTTTTGTAGGCCGCATTGTATTGGAAAGCAAATTTGTCATTTAGGGGACTGGAAATGTGTTGTGACATGGTTCCCATGCTAGGTGGGGTCAGTACCATGCAGCAATCATCCGATGATCTCCTTCCGCTCTTGAACACACATGGAAAAAAAAAAATCTTCCAGCACACGTGGAAAATGTTTTGACTGCTGTATCCATTAGTTTTTTTCCACATTCACAGTTGTATCAGTGCACGCTTAAAGTTGAGTCCCTGTGCACATACTGACTCATTGTACATTTTACAGAACAAACACTTCCATCCACCTGGGTTGTATCACAAAGAGGCTTTAGAAGTCCATGTTTAAATGGAGCCCAGCAAAAAGAGCGCTGCGAGTGCCCACGCTGAGCAGGCAGAGCACGTCTCCTCTTTCACCAGTCAGCAAAATCAGATCTGCAGGCTTTGTGATTTTAATGTTGAATTTATTACAGGCTGAGAACACAGAATCCTCGCTCCCCAATGCAGCTGTGTGTCATCGTCGGGGGCCGAGAACTTACATTCACAACCACAGCGGTTTTCTTAAAATTCCTTAGAATTTATAAGTAGTTTCCTTCTCTCCTCATTGAAACCGCTGGGCATCAGAATAAGCACAATTTAGCCCCAATAATTCCTGTCGAGACTCAAACAAAACCCCAAACATTTAGAAAAACTTGGAGGTGATATTTGCTTGTTAAAGGGCAATTGAAGGAGTGACGTAAGAGCTTAGAATCTAATGGAATGTGCTTCTTGCACAAGACTTCAAGGAACTCTTCATCTTTTCCATGGCTCTGCACAGTGGTGGTACCTACATTCTCTGGGTGTTTTTGTGATGGAATCTGATCTGCCCAGTTTCCGCAGAAATTGAATAGATTAAAGACATGGTAATTCCAACAATCTGTAAAGATTTTTTATGTTTGTCTAGGGACAGACATATAAGCCTCTTTATATATTTACTGCTAGGATATCTCTAATGGCTACCATCATATGAAAGGGGTTGTGTAATTTGAACAGTCTTTTTATTTTTAAGACTGGGTTCCAAAATGTATTTGAAATACTGGGGCATCAGCGACTAGAGATGAGCGAATCGGGTTCGAATTCGAATCAATCCGAACCCGAACGTTCGGTATTTGATTAGCGGGGGCTACTGAACTTGGATAAAGCTCTAAGGTTGTCTGGAAAACATGGATACAGCCAATGACTATATCCATGTTTTCCACATAGCCTTAGGGCTTTATCCAACTTCAGCAGCCACCGCTAATCAAATGCCGAACGTTCAGGTTGGGATTGACTCTAAGCCGAACCCGGTTCGCTCATCTCTATCAGCGACCATCTATAACCTGCAGGGCAGCTTGGCAACAAGGGTTCAAATCCACTGTAGTCCCTAAGCAGGAGAAATGAAGAATTACATGGTGCCGACTGAAATCAATGAGTTGTCTTGTAATTCTTGCTCACAAATATGGGTAAGAATTTAAGGTGCCATTTGACAGATATATTTGGATACAATATTTTAGATGGTGTTTAACCACTTGCCGAATGTTGCCGAACCCAAACAGTTTGACAGGTCCGCTCAACACTTGTCTCGATCTTTCTCCAGGTAGTACTTGTTCCACTTCTACCACATTCAAACAAAGGGAACATAGGATCCCCCATTCTCATGATCACAGAGGTCCTCATATAGACCCCCATTAAATACAACAACTGCGATCTGATCTACAGTAGTACGGTCGAGAAACTGAAGACATGGTTGGTCGGTTGGTTGTCTACATTAGTGTCTGCCCCATTATGTTTGCATTTCCAGTCCGGACTACTCACCATATAAAAAGAGAAGAATAAACAGCATCATGTCCCTAATGCTACGATTGGTCACATAGGGCTGTAGTAATTGGATTTATACAACCAGCTATAAAATTACTCATCAGCTATTATCGATGTTCCAGGCACTTTGTCCAGCGTTTTATTGTGTGTTACAGCGGACAAGGAGCGGCATGGCTTACAAGTTTGCATTAACAAAAAAGCCAATTTACATTTTGCAGTCATAATATTTCCATAACACTTAATAACTGTGTAGAAAGCTGGTGTCTGAGCTCTCGTGAATAAACACTGTGCCGTTACACGCGTAGCCACACATGCAAACAGTAGGACTGCGAGCCAGGGAAGCATATGGTGAGGCTCTCATCAGCTACCACCCACGTATACCCACATGTCTTGATCTTCCCCTGACTGCCAGACACATCTAAGTGTTAGTGAAGCGTGGATACAGAACATTTAGTGCACTGTGTTGTGTTAGTAATTCATACCTGAGCCTAACCTTGCAGAGAAGCAAGTGTATGAATGTGGAGCAGATGGGAATGTGTGTATGAACCTGAACAATATGCAGGATTGTTTGTTTGTTTTTTATTTAAAATGTCTTTGCAGCAAATGGAAAATTTCCTTTAGCTTTAGAACCCACGTGTGTAGGGAGCTTGTGAATTTTGTAGCTTTTCATATGCAAAGAGTAGGTTATAATGAAGACAGGGAGGGCACTGTCGTATAGAGTCATATAGGCAGTGCCTCATGGGAAAAGAATATGTAAATTAGCTTTGCTCGAGAAAGGAGAAAACTCTTCAGTGCCACCTGTAACTTGAAAACTGTTAAATATATCATGGGGCTGTAATCTTGTCTCCTGTTCTCCTTACATTAACAGCCTGCTAGATGACATCAGAGTGTTCCATAGGTTTTCACATCACTAGTAAGTGTGAGTGGTCTCCATTTGTCAGGACCCCCCGCAAAGGTGACCTCCACATCCAGCAAATGAAGACATCTTGGAAATAAAGGTGTTTGAAGACTCTGCATATAGAAGTCACTTGACAGCCAACCCTTTTAAACTGGAAGCCAGCATAACAATCACATGATTGTACACTATAAGGGGCCTATTACACAGAGCGTTAATTGGGTGAATTGGCCATGTAATGGAGGCAACAATCATCCGATGACAATGATCATTGACTGATCGTTGGTTTAGGTGTGGACCTAAAATTATCAGGCGCCGACTGTGCATTGCTACGTGTAATAGCGTTGCACTGCCTACGGCTAATGATTGCCCAAACACCTGTTACCTTAGCTCTCTGTGCTCCCAATCTTCTCTAATGTGCTCCGCAGTTTTCCGGTCCCAGAGGCTGCAGCGTCTGAGCAGTCTGTCAGCTGTCCACTGTGGTCCCGTCCTGTGATTGGCTGAGCGGCCTGTCAGCTGACAGGCCACTCAGATGCTGTAGCCGCTGGGACCGGGAAGCTGGAGAGAAGACCAGGAGCGTGGAGAGGTAAGGTAACCTTTGCTCCATGCAAGATAAATGTAGCAGCAATTGGTAGCCATTAAAGTCATTATAGCCATTCACGTAATGTACAGTGGACTAGCTCCACCATAGTTGGGGCATACTGTACGTTATAGAAAATGTATCTACTTTAGGTGACCATTGAATTGACTTCTCTTCTCGTGAGTCCTTGGGCTTATGGTAGGTTAGCATGTGTACAGATGTAGGAATGATTTATTATGGTATAACTAGACTGATTTACCACTAAGGAAAGTTGGGTAAACATCCTTTTTCTCTTTTGGAGACTGTAATTTGTTGTCATCCAGATTTCCCAGTATATAAAGAGGTTTTTCAGAAAAAAAAAAAAAATAGAAGGCTGAAAGGCTATCCATAGATGATCGGTGGAGCCAACAGACGCCACTAGGTCTATACCAGTGCTTTTCAAACTGTAAGACACCAGTGGGGGCCCCCTAGTTACTGGGGAGGCACAGCTGCGGAGGCTGCAACAATCTTTGTTTTAGGACCATTATCCACTCATTATGTACTTATTTTAATGTTATACAGAATTTAGGAGACAAATGAAGGGTAGACTGAGCAATAGTTTATATTTTTGTATGGACTTCCACCACAGATGGTGAGGCCCTGGCATCATCTTAGTTATTCTGGTGAGGCCCTGGCATAATCTTAGTTATTCTGGTGAGGCCCTTGCATCCTCTTAGTTATTCTTGTGAGGCCCGGGCATCCTCTTAGTTATTCTGGTGAGGCCCGGGCATCCTCTTAGTTATTCTGGTGAGGCCCCGACATCACTTTTCCATGTTGGGTGAGGCTCCAGTAGAAAAAGTTTGAGAAGCGCTGATCTATACAATGGTAACATCAGAGATTTCCATCTTGTAGTCCCCACCGACAGACACTGCAGACATGGTGTGAACAGATCCTGACATCCACTGGTTCAGAGGGCAGCTCAGGGCTTGTATCGCCGTTGGCTCCTACGGCAGGGATGAGCCGGTAATTGAATCCTGTGAGGGGAAGCTGTTTCTTTAATGTCTAAGGCTACGTTCACACAGAGCAAAAGAAGCGGATTACGCAAGGAAATATTTCCGCCTGAAATCAACTGACGCTGAATTCCGAGCAGAATATAAGCAGAATGCAAGCAGAATCCCTGCGTATTCTGCTAGGAAAGTGTTCAGCTCGTAATCAGCTCTTGACAAATTCAGCGCGGAATACTCGAGGAATCCGCGCTGAATCCGCATGCATTCAGCGCTGAAATTCAGCGAGTATTTGGTGAGTAAACTAGACTATACCAGAACATATACTAGAATCCTCCTCCCCCCTTTTCCCCATTTCCGCACTGATTCAGCGAGTAATTTCCGCTTGTATTACGCTTGTATTCCGCGCTGAATCCGCGCTGAATCCGCGCTGAAACAGAAAATCAGAGCCCCATTGATTTGTATAGGCTTCCGCTAGCGGAAGAATGAACATGTTCATTCTTCTGGCGGAAAGCGGATTAGTTCAGTGCGGAAATTCCACTGTGTGAACTGCAGAGCAGAATTTCCATTCAACACAATGGAAATTAGCTCTGCACCTATTTTAACGGCTGAAATTTCAGCGCTGATTCAGCGCAGAAATTCAGCTGCTTTTGCTCAGTGGGAACGAGCCCTAAGGCGCAGAGCAGACTCCTGTGACTCCTCTGACAAGCTGATTCTCTTAATTTGCTGCAAGGAGGAAGGAAGGAAGGAAGTCTTTGTTGCCATCAGATGGGTATTAGCTGCCAGTCTATTCCTAAGGAATGAAATTTGCCTTAGTGATATTTAATGACAGAAGGAAACAAGTCTGTGTTTATATTGGCCTCTCGCTCCCTCTGCTTCCTTTGAATTTTTATATATATATATATATATATATATATATATATATATATAGTGGATATTGTATTTTATTGCTCTTTTTTGTATTTTATTGCTCTGTTTACCAAGCAAGTTATTTTATACTTACCAGTGGAATAAAGTATGGCTATTAAATTCTCTTTATTAGATTTAAATAAATGCTTCCATCTAAATTTTAGGTACCCTAAGGGGGGCATTTATTAAGTCCGGCGTTTTTTACGCCGGACTTAAAAATGCCCCCGCAGCTCCGGTGCTACGGAGATTTATGTAGAGGCGGACTGCCTCTACATAAATCTCGTGTGCACCGCCGAAAACCTACGCCAGCTGAGGACTGGAGTAGGTTTTTGGCTTATATTTGGCTTATATTCCGCGCCCTCCGTTCCGCCCACTACACGCCCCCTTTCCGCCCCCTGGCGTACTCAGCGGAAAATGCCGATTTGCGAATATTTTATTCTCAAATCGGCCATTTGCGTATAAAAAAAATACGCAAATCGGCACTTTCCGCCGAAAATCATCCGTTCGCAGGATGATACATGTGGCCCTAAGACTTTATATACATTGTATCAAAAAATCAAAGCTTAACTACTATTATGGGAAGGTTAGGCAATTACAGTTATTACATCCCTGTGTAAAAGCTTAGAGATGCAAGTTAAGGTTCAAAATGACAGCAGACAGATACAACTAGTTAGACTAGTTACTGTGCACCAGAAAAAGTAAATGTTTACAGTATATAAGGACTTTTCTCAAGAGGGTGCTTCTACTGTCAGGATATATGGGACCAGCAAGACAAAGGACAGGTGCAGCCCTAACACTGGCACCCGCCCTGCTGTCCGTCTACTTTCCCAAACAGCCCTAAATGGTAACAGACAACTGGTCGGCAGTCCCTATCTTATACAGTGTGAACACGTAACAAGGACAAGAAAAACAAATCACAATACATCCAAGTCAGGGGTCCAAGTCAATAACAGGAGGTCGGCACTGTACCTTAACGAGATCCGAGTAGTCAAAGTCCAGAAAGCCAAAAGTCAGAAATACATGGGTACCTCGGTTTAAGAGTAACTAGGGTTGAGAGAGATTTGCAAGAAGAACTTACAGTTTTTCAAAATTTTTACTTGGTTTAAGAGAATTGCCTTGGTTTGAGAGCGCACTGTGGGGGAGGGGCATGGCCGGCATAGCGGGGTCTACAGCAGTGTACTCTGACCTAGGAGGTCTCCCTCACCTTCCAAATCATAGCAAATCAACTTCAGGCTGGGGCTTGCATCAGGGGAAAGGACTGCGGAGAGTGCTGCATTTATGTGCCCACATATACCCTGCTCATTCCTTCATGCTCCTGCAGTCTCTGTCCTGCAGTGCCCTGGTGTTTCCCATCCTTTCCATTCCTGCTATATTGTGCCTGCACTCAAACTCAGCTATACACACTGCTGCTATACTGTGCCTGCACTTACACTCAGCTATACACACTGCTGCTATATTGTGCCTGCACTCACACTCAGCTTTACACACTGCTGCTATATTGTGCCTGCACTCACACTCAGCTATACACACTGCTGCTATAATGTTCCTGCACTCACACCCACCCATTCACACTGCTGTATATAAAGTTTCTGTCACTATCCTCCTCAGTGGCGGATTATAATATGGGCGGTTTGGGCGGCCGCCCGAGGCTCCGGGGGGGCCCACGCCATGCCGCCCACATTATAGTCCGCCACTGTTAACTGTCCCCCGGCTGATGTGCGGCTGCTGGGGGTGTCCCGTCCTAGTCCCAACAGCGCGCGCATCAGAGAGCTCCCCGTGCGCCTGTGGCTGTGACTTCCGGCGCACGGGGAGTTCTCTGATGCGCGCGCTGCCGGGGATAGGACGGGACACCCCCAGCAGCCGCACATCAGCCGGAGGCTGCAGAAGTACAAAGGCTCGACGGGGGAACGGACGGCAGGTGAGTTGTGTTTTTTTTTTTTTTTTTGTGTGTTATCTGCTGGGGGGTACCATCTATAAGGGGGGGGAGAGGGGGGTACCAACTATAAGGGGGGGGAGAGGGGGACCAGCTATAAGGGGGGAGGGGGACCAGCTATAAGGGGGGGGGGGAAAGGGGGACCAGCTATAAGGGGGGGGAGGGGGGACCAGCTATAAGGGGGGGGGAGGGGGGGGACCAGCTATAAGGGGGGGGAGAGGGGGGACCAGCTATAAGGGGGGAAGGGGGACCATCTATAAGGGGGGCCAGCTATAAGGGGGGAAAGGGGGAACAGCTATAAGGGGGAAAGAGGGGGACCATCAATAAGGGGGGAAGAGGGGGACCATCTCCTATAGGATTAGCACCCTCCTCTCCTGACATCCTCTGTGCTGCTGTGACCTCCCCTATAAGATCAGCACCCTCCTCTCCTGACATCCTCTGTGCTGCTGTGACCTCCCCTATAAGATCAGCTCCCTCCTCTCCTGACATCCTCTGTGCTGCTGTGACCTCCCCTATAAGTTCAGCCCCCTCCTCTTCTGACTTCCTCTGTGCTGCTGGGACACTGTGACCTCCCCTATAAGATCAGCACCCTCCTTTCCTGACATCTTCTGTGCTGCTGGGACCCTGCGACCTCTACTATAAGATCAGCACCCTTCTCTCCTGACATCTTCTGTGCTGCTGTGACCTCCCCTATAAGATCCGCACCCTCCTCTCCTGACATCCTCTGTGCTGCTGTGACCTCCCCTATAAGATCAGCACCCTGCTCTCCTGACATCCTCTGTGCTGCTGTGACCTCCCCTATAAGATCCGCACCCTCCTCTCCTGACATCCTCTGTGCTGCTGTGACCTCCCCTATAAGATCCGCACCCTCCTCTCCTGACATCCTCTGTGCTGCTGTGACCTCCCCTATAAGATCAGCACCCTGCTCTCCTGACATCCTCTGTGCTGCTGTGACCTCCCCTATAAGATCCGCACTCTCCTCTCCTGACATCCTCTGTGCAGCAGGGGACCAAACATTATGTTTATTGGGGCCAGCAGGGAGGGGAGGCAGGCAGTGTTTATTGGGGACAGCATTGGGGGGGGCAGTAGTGGATTATAATGTGGGCGGATTGACCGGGGGGGGGGGGGGGGGCAGGTTGGGTGGACAGCCTGGGGCCCAGGGTACATTTAATCCGCCACTGATCCTCCTGCACAGCTCTGTGATTCTCAGTTCCTGATTGTTCGATGCTGAACACTCCCCCCCCCCCCCCCATTGCTGTCATGTGACCACACAGACCTCTGACAGCGGCCCTACTTCTCTATTCTAGCCTGTTGTACTATGTTCCTGCATTATGGGGGTCTGCAGCTCCATCCTGTATCTACAAACTGCTGCTGTTTTTCAGGTTTATGCACTCACTATACATTATACTCCACATGCTGATTGCTATACTGTACAGTCCACCCTTACTGTAGCCATTATGAATGGTCTCTTGAATTCCAAGGCGGACATCCTTATAGGACATGTATCAGGTCCAACCGAACCACTTCTACTCCCAAACTTACTCTTACATACAAATCACTGCCTGCCCCCCCCCCCCAATAGCACCTGCATCCCTCTTCTTTTCTAACAGTTCCAAGGACCACAGCCCTGGCTTAGAGACAGATCCCTGAGGACATCTGGGTACCTGGTCCCACAAAGGTCTTTCTACCAACTTCTCTCAGGCCTCTCTACTTGGAAGAGGCCCCCTCTCTTCTAGCACTTTCATTTTCTTCTCCTGCAGCCATCATTTCCACAGCCATCATTTCCACAGCCATCTTCCTTAACAGCACTCCCCTCTCTCCACCTCTTTACAAGTCTCTAGGGTCTGCCAGTGTCTCTCTATGCAACCCCTTCTTTACTCTAGCAGCCACTACCACCGTCCTGTCAGCTGGCAGCAGGGGGACACCTCCTCGAGCATGTGACTCGTGCCACATAGCCTCTACTTGACCATTATATTGTTCCCGTCCTCCTGGTTTAAATGAATGGGGAGCCAAACGTTCTTCTGTCTGTAATTTTCAGGGGGTGACTGGACCACCATTCAATTACATTGTGGAAAACTGGCTTTCCCCTCCCAATACTGAGCAGCAGCACAGATTTTTTATCTCACACACACCTCAGCTGTCTTTCCGCCACCCGCAGTAAACTTTGGATCTACCTCTCCATCCCCCAGCTCTCATATGTATGTAACATATGGCACAGGCTATACCCTGTCATATAGGTCAGTGATATCTAGTTATTATCTGTACATTTGTCTATACTCCACCTTCTAACATTTACATTAGTGGCTGAACATGATCCAGTGTTTAATACCGTACTTTACTGCTTTCCCAGGAAAATCCTCTTAGTGCAATCTGATCCTCAGCAGGTGAGCACAAGCATCTCGCCACCTCCAGGGGCTGGTCAACAAAAGAAGGTCCTGCTATTTCTGCCATCATTCATACTAGTCTCCACTAAATATTTATGATGGTTGGCATTTATTCTGCCATTCCTGTGTTTTCCTCCTGTATAGCAGTCAGTTTCATTTTGAGTAAAGCACTTGGAGATTGAGACAGGGAGGAACCAACATTTTTCTCATAACTTTTTTCCTTCAACAAGACCATATGAGTGCTTGTTTGTCTTGGGGCAAGTCAAATTTAGATAATTTTTTATATCTATTTTCCGGCGTATAAGACGACTGGGTGTATAAGACGACCCCCAACATTTCCAGTTAAAATATAGAGTTTGGGCTATACTTACTGTATAAGACTACCCCTCTTCCAACACACAAGAAGGTACAGTAATACCGGTATGATAAAAGGGCGGGCCAGATGGACACCTGGTGTATAAGACGACCCCTGACTTTTGAGAAGAGTTTCCTGGGTTGTAAAGTAGTCTTATACGCAGGACAAGAAGCCTTCATTTACCTTTCATAGACAACACAGCAGCACAGCAAGGAAGGAGTTACATCAAGCACTGACCTGCTGTTGTTGAGATGAGAAGGAAGCCTTGCTTCACCATTACAGATTCCCTGGAGAACAGAGAAAGCCACAGCTTGCCTGCACATGGCCCAGGTTTGCTCTCTCTCTATCCTCCCTCTCCTGCACATAGTACAAGCCGCACCCCCAAGCCACACGGGAAGTTGCGTGCCGCGACAGTGATCATTTAACTCAGGTGAGAGCACCTCTTGTCTCCAGTTTGGGTGTCGGCTTTGCAACTCAGTTCCATTGAAGTGAATGGAGGATAATTGCAAACCATACCTGAACTGAAGACAAAATTTGTGCCTTGTTTTTCTAAAGCTGGATAACCCCTTTAATTAAAAAAAAGAAAAATAACAGAATTTTGGACAACACAGGGCTGAATAATGGAGATAGTGGATCGGAGGTTTGCACAGCTGTGGTGTGCGGAAAGCGGATGCCTTTCCCTTGTCTCTGATCCACCTCTTATGTCATCTCTCCTTCACCTCCTGATGAGTCTGCTCATTTATTACACCTACAATTAAACATAATGGCTTTCATAATGTCAATGTAATTTCCTGCCGAAATGGTAACAATAACATGGCTTACATAAGAGAAATACCTCTCTGCCCTGGAACTGGCTGGAACCATAGACTGTTCTGACACATATACTTCTGTTTGCTTCTTATCCCTGCTGATCATAAAGTAACCGTTCTACTAGATTGTCTTTATTAGTCCAAAATGTGTGCTAATTTATTACTGTACTAGGTCACAAGCAGAAATTTAGTCATAGTGGTAGCTTGCTTGGTATGTTTTGTGCAAACTTGCTGTATATATCAATGGTACCAAAGCATGTAATACTTCCATACTAACACAAAGCATATAACACCCATAGTCAGGGCCGTATTAACAACTGCTGCTGCCCTAGGCACTAAAGCTGAAGACGCCCCATCTTCACACACCGATTGGCCTTACCAGACCTGACCAATAACACCATACCCCCCATCCCCCTGAAAAAGTCACCAGATTTACTGGCAAGTCTGAACGGGAGGAGGGAAACTAAAAAAAAAAAAAAAAAAAAAGTTTTTTCCTTCCTCTGCTCCCTGGTGCTGCCCTCCTGCAAGGTGCTGCCCTAGGCACCGGACCACGGGTGCCTAGTGGTAAATACGGCCCTGCCCATAGTGCTCAATAGTGCAGGACTTAGCTGCGTCTCTTCCCTTCTTTCCCTCCATCCGGAGCATGAGGTCTGTAAACACTTTCTACTGTAAGGCCATGTTCATATGGCGTAAGAGACCGGCCGTTCCGTGACCCGACCGGGTCACCAAACGGCTGATCTCTGAAAAGATCTTTTTTCTAAAAAGATCATCTTTTCAGTACCGGCCGGATGATCTTTCACGCCACAGAGTTCTAAGGCGGGCGCATCCGTCTGCGCCCTTATCAGAACTCCCCACTGCACACTATTGAGCGTACAGCTGCAGCCGCTCGGTCAATAGTGTGCACTGACATGGTTTTCTGCGGCCGCTATTTACTGAATAGCGACTGCAAAAAACTGACATGTCAGTTTTTTGCAGCGCCACTAGGGATCCCGGCCGGAACGTATACTATGTGTATACGCTCCGGCTGGGATCCCATAGTAGATAAAGCAGCGTGTCTTTTCGTAAAAAGTACGTCCGTTGTTGCCGATTGCAACAACAGCCCTACATTTCCGAAAAGATACGCTGTGGGAATATAGCCTAAGATAATAACTGAGACAATTAGACAGGTTGAGATTGGGACAGCTCCAGCTGATTGGCTGAACGGGCTGTTAGTGAGCAGGGGACCTGGAGACAGGTAAGCATGGCCTGTTATTATTATTTTTAATATAACAGCAGCACTATGTACTACGAAATCTTAGATTACAAGCATAATTCCTTCCGGGAATGTGCTTGTAATCCAAATTACTTGTATATCAAAGAAAATTTTCCTATAACAAATAATTTAAAAGCAGATGATTCATTCCAAGCCCACCAATAAGGTAGGTAAGGTGTTCTGTACCAATAAAGAACACTGTATCAGTAAAGAAGGAGTTAATCAGTTAACTCTTCCTCCACACACAACTCCCCAGGTGGCTACAAACCTGCTGGTGCTGGTACTAGTGCTGACTGCCTGGAGCATCCATCGGTGAAGGAGTTAATTCAGTGGTCAGAGGGAAGCAATGGTGACACAGACGGGCACCGGAGGAGAGTGGAATGTGTCTGATCACCGGCAGAGTTGATCAGGTAGGATTGGGTTAAAATGAGAGGGTTTTTTACCCAGTACAGTATCAGGATGGGGACACAGGGGGCTCGTATTAAGAATTCTTGCTTGTTCACCAAGTTACAATTTTTGTAAAAGCTTTTAGCTTGTCTTGCAACATGCTCTCAAACCAAGTTACCTGTATTCACTTTTACAACGCTATGGACTCCATTCTTGAAAATTTGCTGTGAGAATGGAATCCATAGACTATCATCACAGCGGATTTCATAGAATATCATGAGGTTCATACGTGTGACCGTACCCTAAGGTTCATACAACCAGTTGTCGTTTTTGCACAGGGAGACAAATTTTCACTAGGATTTGTAGCTGTACTTTTTGTATAAGACAGGCCACAGCCCAGAAAGCGAGATAGAACGATGCTGAAAAATTCCAGAAAGCCATTGTGTGAATGTCACGGATGACACGGCCTGTCTGGTAGTAGATGCTTCATAGCGATGAGTGAGGTTGGCTCTTTTAATGACAACATATGGTCAGCCTTGCATAGATCCTCTTTGTCATTGCACTGATATCAGAGATTTGAAGGATCAGAGCGGATTCAGTTCTTTACAGCTAGATGAGTCCGGTTAGTTGGGGGTGACCGGCTATGTCTCCTCTGGGTTAGGTATAGGCGGGACACCAAAAAACGTATTGCTCGGAGGGAGATAAAAAGTCAGTGTGAGAAGTCTGAAGGAGACCCTGAAGTTTTCTGGAACGTGGAGCTGGTAGCAACAACCTTGCCTTGGGAAAATACTAAGCCCCATCAGCTGTCAATAGTAAACTGGAACGAACAGCTATAGGAAGCCTCGGCGGGAGCAGCATATTTCTTCTGACAGCTGAGGTGGAGGGTGCCACACAGGATCAACACAAATTTCTGACGGGGTTGGAATACTTTGATGTGAGGCCCAGCTGGTTGGTGGAAGCAAAACCCGGCGTGGAAGAAAACTGCCGCTGTGTAAGAAAGTAAAATAATTCTCCGCACAGAGACTTTATCTGTCCCTCCACCGGCTTCTCCTATTTCCCATTCCCACCGGTTAATATGTATTCATGTCTGCTGTGAACTGGGGGGCAGACTTCCTGCACACCTGCTAAGAGAGCGAGGGGGCAGAGAGGCCCGGCTGATCAATGAACACTTATTTTACATAGAATTTCTTTTTTTTTGGAAGAAATGTCTTGTAGGCTTACAGGCCCATAGATCAGCACAGCAAACAGTGCATCCCGCAAAGGGCTAAAGAAGTCATTGGGACAACACTAGATTTGGAGGGGAACACTTTCCAGAATGCTTGAATCGGATATAGAAGGTGCCGGATCCAGCCTGAGCCTTGGCGAAAAGGCAGTGTGTCGGATTGTGTACTGCGGGCCCCGTCCCCGAGTTCTCTTACTTCCTATGGCTTTGGAGCTTTGGCTGTATGTGCAGAAAACCAGGAGTATGCAGAAGAAGAGGTGAGAGGATGCTAGGCAGTATGCAATGCATGGTACTACAGTAGGGAAAGCAACTCTGGGGCATGCTGGGACAAGTGTTTTCTTACAATTATTGTTCTTGTCTTCTGTTTTTAACATCTTAGTGACCCGTTGTATTGTACTTAATTGTAGAGGCTACGTTCCCATAGGTTGCTGTTTCGTTCTTAAAGGGTTTATCCAGTGCTACAAAAACATGGCCACTTTTCCCCCTCTCTTTTCTCCAGATTGGGTGG
Source organism: Dendropsophus ebraccatus (assembly GCF_027789765.1). NCBI lineage: Eukaryota > Metazoa > Chordata > Amphibia > Anura > Hylidae > Dendropsophus > Dendropsophus ebraccatus. The sequence goes on along the minus strand of NC_091463.1, from coordinate 22,188,341 downwards.
GGTTTCAAACTCAGTTCCATTGAAGTAAATGGAGCTTAACTGCAAACTGCACCTGAACTGGAGACAAGAGAGAGGGAAAAGTGGCCTTTGGTTTTTGTAGTGCTGGATAACCCCTTTAACCTTGACCTGTGGCTCTCAAGAGTTCAAGAGTAAGCAACTACGGAAGGCTGCCAGGGCATGAAGAGAGTTGTTTATTGCAACAGCTAGAGAGTCACAGCTTGTAGAACTCATTTCTAGGTAGTATTGCTTATGATTGGTTTATATATAAGATATTCATCTTTGGCCTAAGAATACATTTTTTTGCATTCTTCCAAAATTCCATTACGTAGTATAGTATTCTATTATGTGGTAGCCTATAAGAAAACTGAAGCATGGCTCATCCTGATCCTCCTGTCTGAACCCTTGCAATATTGGATAACAATGCAGATTACATCCTATACTATTAAGGAAAGAGGTGACAACCCTTGTTGTCACTGTATTGTGAACAGAAGTAGAATATTAAAGGAGTTTGCTCAGAATTCTGTGCATAGGGAATAACTGTTCTTGGAGGGACCCTTTATGTATTATGAAGAAAAAGGTTGAAAAACAGGTTAAAAAGGACATACAAATCCATTGATTACATTGGTGTAACAGCAGAGGTGACTAAGTTGTTATGGATCTCTATGACATGGATCACAACTAATTTTCGGGATCACTGGAGCCAAGCTCCCCGTTATTTGTCTCTGGCTGACTCTGTTCATTACTAGTTTGTGGCAGGAAGTATTCTATAAGGGTCTGTTCATACGTATTTAAAGAGGTACTACAGGGAATATTTTTTTTAATCAAAATTTGTGTCAAGAAGTTAGACAAATTTGTAAATTACTTTTAATTAAAATATTGTGTTCCTGTATTTATTAGCAGCTGTATGTCCTGCAGGAAGTGGTGTATTCTTTCCAGTCTGACAAAGTGCTCTCTGCTGGCACCTCTGTCCATGACAGGAACTGTCCAGAGCAGTAGCAAATCCCCATAGGAAACCACTCCTGCTCTGTGTCAGACTGGAAATAATAAACCACTTCCTGCAGAACATGCAGCAGCTGATAAGTATTTCTACCTTTACAAGCATTTATAGCAGCATGGATCCTGCCAGTACATTCAGGCAGAGATGAGATCTGCCAGCACTGAAAGGATACAGGCTTCCATGAACAGTGCCAGTATTAAAGGGGTTGTCCAGCGAAAATCTTTTTCTTTCAAATTAACTGGCGTCAGAAAGTTATATAGATTTGTAATTTACTTCTATTAAAAAATCTCCAGTGTTCCAGTACTTATTAGCGAGACAGGAACTGTCCAGAACAGGAGAGGTTTTTATTGGGGATTCGTAGAAAACCGAGACAGAGTTCCTGTCTTGGCCAGAGATGTCAGCGGAGAGCACCGTGTCAGACTAGAAAGTATACACCACTTCCTGCAGGACATACAGCAGCTGATAAGTATGGGAAGACTTGAGATTTTTTAATAGAAGTAAATTACAAATTTAGATAACTTTCTGATTTGAAAGAAAAAAAGCTTTTCACTGGATAACCCCTTTAAGCTTACTGCTCCTGCAGGCTTGATGCATCACTCCTATGTATAAAGTGAGTAATAAGAATTGTAGTAACAGAATTGCTTGCTAGTTGTGCAATTCAATGACTATGGTTTTCTGGAGGAGAATTTTTAATAGAGAAAATTTGCCAAAAAAATTGAATTGGGCCTTCAATTCGACAACCCCGCAGGAAATTTTAGGTTGTCCACCTTTGGCCTACAGGAGCCTTCAGCAAGAGTCCAATGTAAGGAGGTGCTATAACTGGGGCATACATAGAGGGTAGGGGGCTCAACATCAAGTGAGACACTTGGCTACTTAGTCTAATGGTTCAAATGCAATATGTAATTTATCACGTGATCCTCAGATATGTAGGGTGACTGGGCCCAGTTCTTTATTAGGGACTTGTCATCATCTCAATGGTGGCTATCCTTCACCTGTACCATCAGACGTGACCACATTGCCATCAGTCTGCCGGTGGTCACGTCCCTAGTAACCATATCCCTCTGCTGCAGCTAGGAAATAACAGAAGTGCTTTGTGTTGCTGCAGACCATCTGTGTCAGCATATTTGCCTCCATATGCTGGCTAAGCACAAACGCCGTGTCACAGCGTCTGATTTACTAGAAAAATTACAATCCCTTAAAGAGACTCGGGATGACATTTTAATATCTGCCTTTCTTCTTGCACAGTGCTATTACAGAGGATCTGTCAGCTCTCCTGACATCTGTCTTAGTAAATACTTAGATTCCTCTACGTTTCAGAGAGCTCAGATTTGTACAATATCTCTGTTATTCCTCCTGGAAATGTATAAACACATTGACAGGACTTCTTTATTGTATTACATGGGCAGGCGGACTGGTCCTCCTTGTGAGAGTCTAGTGACACTCGATTTAAATAAAGGGACATGGGACCGCTGTACTGTAGTTCTGATCTGTAAAGGCCCCAGCAGTCAGACCCCCACCAATCACAGACTTATCCCCTATCCTGACAATAAGTGAGGTTTTGATGATAGAAAACCCCTTTAGGGACCATATACAGGAAATGATAAGTGATCCAACATCAATGCATGTGAATATATATACATATATATATATATATATATTTTATTTATTTTTTTCTCGAAAAGTGATCATAAGAGCATGACGTATATCGCTTTCAAATATCTTGCCTATTGGGAAACTGATCATCCTTTTACATAGGGATAAAAGACCCAATGATCAGCCTACAAATTTCCATTTGCTTGTTTGTTGGGTGATTGCTGGGATTCTGAGGCCCTAAAAATCCTCACTGGTCTGTGACATATCTGCCTGTGTGAATGGGATGCTTAGTTGACAATGATGTAAGTGAAGGACCCCAGCGACCACTGTGCAGCCCTGGTTGCATGATCATTGAGCCGTGTAAAAGGCTGGGCTAGATCACTGCTAGTATCAGTCATAGGTCTACCTGTTCAAAAGGACCCTCATACATGATATAATTCGATGTACAAATACAGGCCAGGTTGCAACGGCCGTGATTAGTACGGAACTTACATTGTGCTGCAGGCTGAGGGAATCCTGGCCGGAGTGTATACACATAGTATACACTCCAGCCGGGAACCCTAGCGGCGCCACGAGAAACTAACATGTCAGTTTACTGCAGCCGCTATTCAGTGAATAGCGGACGCAGAAAACTCTTTCAGTCCACACAATGGAGCGTGCGGCTCCGGCCGCACGCTCCATTGTGTGCAGTGGAGAGTTCTAATGCGGGCGAATACAGATGCGCCCGCATCAGAATTTAGCGGCACTAAAGATCATCCGATCTGGCCGGGATAATCTTTTCTGAGACCGGCCACTCGGTGACCTGGCCAGGTCATGGAACGGCCAGTCTCTTACAGCGTCTCAACATAGCCATATACTGTAAATGGATTTTTCTAGTCATTTTTTCACATGGGCACAAAGAAAGTGTTACCAACTGTAAGAGCAATGAGACCATGGGATGCTCCACTGTTGTGATGGTTGATTCATTGAACACGTTCGAGAGGGATCTAGGTGCCTTTCTAAACATTACAAGCTATGGATTTAAGATTTCTTTAGGACAGATGTCGATCCAGGGATTTATTGTCTGTTTTTCCCCAGGTATTGCACAATTGGTATTTTTTGTCTTCCTCTGGATCAACAAAGTAGGGTTATAGGTGGGATTTGATGGACCCTTGTTATAATTTTGCTACAGGACAACTCTCAGTCTATTTCATGTAGGGAAAGAAAGAAGATGGGGCATTCAGACAACTCCAGTAGGGATTTATAGGAAGCTCGGGACCCCCATTCTAGGGCCAAGAGGCCATACCAGCTGTAGCGCTGATCATACATCACCTATCCACAGGTGATATATGTTTTTCATGGGATAACAACCCCTTTAAGTAGATTTATTGGTTGCATATCACATACGTCCTGTCCTAGCCACATTTTAAGGGATTAGCCCGAAAAGATCATTCAAGAGGACAAATGCGGCATTTGAGAGTCCGATCAAGTACTGATAAACACTGTGATTGGAACTATTGTTTTTCTCTTTCTGTCTGAGAAGTAACCATGACAACAGTGAGAGATACCCTGAGGAATACGGATGTGTAGAGTTGCCATAGTATACACGCTGGGGTATGGGTGTGATGTGTGCCGTGAAAATGGAGAGAAGTGTATTTACCTGAATGATGAATCAATGTGTTCTCTCGCACCTTATGGCGATTATGGTTGTCAGATATAACAAAGAGGATTTGTCTCAGCCTGGAGTGGATATAGATTGGATTTCTGAACCATTTATCTGTCTATAGCCCTAATATAGGACATTTACAGGGGTTGTATAGACAGACACATCAATGGAGAAGTATCATCGGTGTATGTAAAGTATAGGGCCTCATCCACTTTGCACCTCCTGGACCCACTCTAAAGCTCTAGGCCCCTTTGCAGGTGGGCAGCATGGTGGCTCAGTGGTTAGCACTGTTGCCTTGCCGCACTGAAGTCCTGGGTTTACATCCCACCAAGGACAATATCTGCAAGGAATTGGGTTTCCTCCAGGTACTTCTGCTTACGTACACACTCGAAAATATACAGATAAGTAAATTTGAAGATTAGATTGTGGGTCCTAATAAGGACAGGGACTGATTTGAGCAAAGACAAGCTACCTTGCTTCTCCGAAAATAAGACAGGGTCCTATTATTATAGAAAGTGACTTCTTACCACTCCTGCCTCTGCTGGTCTGTGGATAAGGGTCATTCTGCTGCACTGGTGATGGAGGTCATTCTGCTGCACTGGTGATGGGGGTCATTCTGCTGTACTGGTGATGGGGGTCATTCTGCTGCACTGGTGATGGGGGTCATTCTGCTGTACTGGTGATGAGGGTCATTCTGCTGCACTGGTGATGGGGGTCATTCTGCTGCACTGGTGATGGAGGTCATTCTGCTGCACTGGTGATGGGGGTCATTCTGCTGTACTGGTGATGAGGGTCATTCTGCTGCACTGGTGATGGGGGTCATTCTGCTGCACTGGTGATGGAGGTCATTCTGCTGCACTGGTGATGGGGGTCATTCTGCTGTACTGGTGATGGGGGTCATTCTGCTGTACTGGTGATGAGGGTCATTCTGCTGCACTGGTGATGGGGGTCATTCTGCTGCACTGGTGATGGAGGTCATTCTGCTGCACTGGTGATGGAGGTCATTCTGCTGTACTGGTGATGAGGATCATTCTGCTGCACTGGTGATGAGGGTCATTCTGCTGTACTGGTGATGGGGGTCATTCTGCTGCACTGGTGATGGAGGTCATTCTGCTGTACTGGTGATGAGGGTCATTCTGCTGTACTGGTGATGAGGGTCATTCTGCTGCACTGGTTATGGGGGTCATTCTGCTGCACTGGTGATGGGGGTCATTCTGCTGTACTGGTGATGGAGGTCATTCTGCTGTACTGGTGATGGAGGTCAGTCTGCTGTACTGGTGATGGGGGTCATTCTGCTGCACTGGTGATGAGGGTCATTCTGCTGTGCTGGTGATGGGGGTCATTCTGCTGTACTGGTGATGGGGGTTATTCTGCTGTACTGGTGATGGGGGTCATTCTGCTGCACTGGTGATGGGGGTCATTCTGCTGTACTGGTGATGGGGGTCATTCTGCTGTACTGGTGATGGGGGTCATTCTGCTGTACTGGTGATGAGGGTCATTCTGCTGTACTGGTGATGGGGGTCATTCTGCTGTACTGGTGATGAGGGTCATTCTGCTGTACTGGTGATGGGGGTCATTCTGCTGCACTGGTGATGGGGGTCATTCTGCTGCACTGGTGATGGGGGTCATTCTGCTGTACTGGTGATGGGGGTCATTCTGCTGCACTGGTGATGGGGGTCATTCTGCTGCACTGGTGATGGGGGTCATTCTGCTGCACTGGTGATGGGGGTCATTCTGCTGTACTGGTTATGAGGGTCATTCTGCTGTACTGGTGATGAGGGTCATTCTGCTGTACTGGTGATGGGGGTCATTCTGCTGTACTGGTGATGAGGGTCATTCTGCTGCACTGGTGATGAGGATCATTCTGCTGTACTGGTGATGAGGGTCATTCTGCTGTACTGGTGATGGGGGTCATTCTGCTGCACTGGTGATGAGGGTCATTCTGCTGCACTGGTGATGAGGGTCATTCTGCTGTACTGGTGATGGGGGTCATTCTGCTGTACTGGTGATGGGGGTCATTCTGCTGTACTGGTGATGGGGGTCATTCTGCTGTACTGGTGATGGGGGTCATTCTGCTGTACTGGTGATGGGGGTCATTCTGCTGTACTGGTGATGAGGGTCATTCTGCTGTACTGGTGATGGGGGTCATTCTGCTGCACTGGTGATGGGGGTCATTCTGCTGCACTGGTGATGGGGGTCATTCTGCTGCACTGGTGATGGGGGTCATTCTGCTGCACTGGTGATGGGGGTCATTCTGCTGCACTGGTGATTTGGGTCATTCTGCTGCACTGGTGATGGGGGTCATTCTGCTGCACTGGTGATGAGGGTCATTCTGCTGTACTGGTGATGGGGGTCATTCTGCTGCACTGGTGATGGGGGTCATTCTGCTGTACTGGTTATGAGGGTCATTCTGCTGTACTGGTGATGAGGGTCATTCTGCTGTACTGGTGATGGGGGTCATTCTGCTGCACTGGTGATGAGGGTCATTCTGCTGTACTGGTGATGGGGGTCATTCTGCTGTACTGGTGATGGAGGTCATTCTGCTGTACTGGTGATGGAGGTCAGTCTGCTGTACTGGTGATGGGGGTCATTCTGCTGCACTGGTGATGGGGGTCATTCTGCTGCACTGGTGATGGGGGTCATTCTGCTGTACTGGTGATGGGGGTAATTCTGCTGCACTGGTGATGGGGGTCATTCTGCTGCACTGGTGATGAGGGTCATTCTGCTGTACTGGTGATGGGGGTAATTCTGCTGCACTGGTGATGGGGGTCATTCTGCTGTACTGGTTATGAGGGTCATTCTGCTGTACTGGTGATGAGGGTCATTCTGCTGTACTGGTGATGGGGGTCATTCTGCTGCACTGGTGATGGGGGTCATTCTGCTGCACTGGTGATGGGGGTCATTCTGCTGCACTGGTGATGGGGGTCATTCTGCTGCACTGGTGATGGGGGTCATTCTGCTGCACTGGTGATGGGGGTCATTCTGCTGTACTGGTTATGAGGGTCATTCTGCTGTACTGGTGATGAGGGTCATTCTGCTGTACTGGTGATGGGGGTCATTCTGCTGCACTGGTGATGAGGGTCATTCTGCTGTACTGGTGATGGGGGTCATTCTGCTGTACTGGTGATGGGGGTCATTCTGCTGCACTGGTGATGGGGGTCATTCTGCTGTACTGGTGATGGAGGTCAGTCTGCTGTACTGGTGATGGGGGTCATTCTGCTGCACTGGTGATGGGGGTCATTCTGCTGCACTGGTGATGGGGGTCATTCTGCTGTACTGGTGATGGGGGTCATTCTGCTGTACTGGTGATGAGGGTCATTCTGCTGCACTGGTTATGGGGGTCATTCTGCTGCACTGGTGATGGGGGTCATTCTGCTGTACTGGTGATGGGGGTCATTCTGCTGTACTGGTGATGGAGGTCATTCTGCTGTACTGGTGATGGAGGTCATTCTGCTGCACTGGTGATGAGGGTCATTCTGCTGCACTGGTGATGGGGGTCATTCTGCTGTACTGGTGATGAGGGTCATTCTGCTGTACTGGTGATGAGGGTCATTCTGCTGTACTGGTGATGGTGTCATTCTGCTCATCTGTTCACGAGGTTCATTCTGCTGTACTGTTGGTGAGGGTCATTACGCTGCACTTTTGGTGAGGGTCTTTCCGCTCTACCGTTAAAATGAGGGTCATTCTGCTGCACTGCTGGTGAGGGGCATTCCTCTGCACTGTTGATGAGGGTCATTCCACTCCACTGTTGATGAGGGTCACTTTGCTGCACTGTTGGTGCGGGTCACTCTGCTGCACTGTTGATAAGGGTCATTCTGCTGCACTGCTGGTGAGGGCCGCTTTGCTGCACTGTTGATGAGGGTCATGCCGCTGCACTGATGATGAGGGTCATGCCGCTGCACTGATGATGAGGGTCATTCCGCTGCACTGATGATGAGGGTTATTCTGCTGCACTGTTGGTGAGGGTCACTGCTGCACTGATGATGAGGGTCACTCTGCTGCACTGCTGGTGTGGGTCAATGCTGCACTGATGATGAGGGTCACTCTGCTGCACTGATGATGAGGGTCACTCTGCTGCACTGTTGGTGAGGGTCATTCTGCTGCACTGTTGGTGAGGGTCACTCTGCTGCACTGTTGGTGAGGGTCACTCTGCTGCACTGTTGGTGAGGGTCACTCTGCTGCACTGTGGGTGAGGGTCACTCTGCTGCACTGTTGGTGTGGGTCACTCTGCTGCACTGTTGGTGTGGGTCACTCTGCTGCACTGTTGGTGAGGGTCACTGCTGCACTGCTGGTAAGGGTCATCCTTTAGGTTCATTGTTGCCTCTGTTTGTGGCCACTTTGTTTACTCTGTTTGTAGGACTTTACTTTACTAGTGTCACTTTAGGCACTATGGTACATAGACACTGAAATAAAGTAGTGATCAGGATGTGCCTTTCCTGATATCCTGAATGTGCGTTCTGGCATGGGTACACTCAGGGCCGGTTTTAGACTAGATGTGGCCCTGGGCAAAGTTAAAGGTGGGGCCCCAAATGCTGAAATATTTTAGCAACAATTTAAGGTCCCCATACATTTTACTCTTTTGTTGGTGGTACCTGTTGCTCCTGGTGGGTTCGGCCATCAGCGTAAGGTGTATGGGGCTCTCTGGACAGTCCTCTGACAGATGATATCAGTGGACATAGGGGATCAAGCTTGATGGAAAATCAATGCCCAACCTCTTTGTTCTAAGAGAGATAAGCCGCCATCAGATCTGTATGGCTATGGCTTTCCCCTCTCAGAGAACACAGGAACACTCAGATGTGCCAAATTTCTGTGTATGGGGAGGACGGGACCAGATGGGAGAGATAATTGTCAGCTGAAGGAATGTTCAGCCAGCAGTTATTGGAAGCATACGGCCACTTTTAAGGCCGTATTACACAGCCTGATATTCTGCAGAAGTGAGCGCCAATCTGGTAGAATGGAGCTCGCTTAGAGAGCCTACTACAGCAAAAGCTATGGAGGAGATCTATCAAACTGGTGTAAAGAAGAATTGGCTCAGTTGCCCCTAGCAACCAATCAGATTCCACCTACTTAGAATCTGAGTAATGAAAGGTGGAATCTGATTGGTTGCTAGGGGCAACTGAGCCAGTTTCACTTTACACTATGTTTGATAAATCTCCCCCTATGTGTATATATACAGTATATCATTAGTGATGTGTGTGCAATCCTTGCTGTATATAGTAAACAATAAAGATATATATACTACCTGATCACGTTCCCCGGTGTCCTCAGGCCATGTCTGTGATATATACTACCTGATCATGTTCCCCGGTGTCCTCAGGCCTTGTCTGTGATATATACTACCTGATCATGTTCCCCGGTGTCCCCAGTGTCCTCACAGAGCGATAGCGTCCTGATTCGGACAATTTTCGCTCCATGTTTTAGGGCCCTTACTCAGTTCAGAAGTTTACATGCCGCTACATGCCGGGACCGCAGCTACATGTCGGGACCGCCGCTACATGTCGGGACCGCCCCTACATGTCGGGACCGCCCCTACATGTCGGGACCGCCTCTACATGTCGGGACCGCCTCTACATGTCAGGACCGCCCCTACATGTCGGGACCGCCCCTACATGTCGGGACTGCCCCTACATGTCAGGACCGCCGCTACATTCTGGGACTGCCACTACATGCCAGGACTGCCGCTAAATGCCAGGAATGCCGCTAAATGCCAGGACTGCCCCTACATGCCAGGACTGCCGCTAAATGTCAGGACTGCCCGCTAGTGGTGTAAATACAAGAACTATTTATATGAATTGCTTTAAAAAAATAAATTAAAAAAAATCACTATAATTAGGACCAAATATTACCTCCATACCGTTATTGAAGAAAACACACTATATATAGGCCAATATTACCACCATAAAAGTGACCGCCCCATAATGACTCTATATACACTATATACAGACCAATATTACCGCCATAGAGTGACCACCGCATAATGACTCTATATACACTATATACAGACCAATATTACCGCTATAGACTGACCACTGTATAATAAATGACTGTATATACACTGTATACAGACCAATATTATGTGGCTGTCACCCTATGGCTGTACTATTGGTGTATATAGTGTATATATAGAGTCATTATGTGGCAGTCAATCTATGGCAGTAATGACTCTACGCTATATACGCTATATACAGACCAATATTATTGCCATAGGCTGACCCCTGTATAATGACTTTATATACACTCTATATACAGACCAATATTACCGCCATAGAGTGACCACTGCATAATGACTCTATATACAGACCAATATTACTGCCATAGACTGACCCCTGTATAATGACTCTATATACACTGTATGCAGACCAATATTATGTGGCGATCACTCTATGGCTGTACTATATATACTGTACTGTGGCTGTACTGTATATAGTGTCATTATGTGGTAGTCAATCTATGGCAATAATGACTCTATATATACGCTATATACAGACCAATATTAATGCCAAAGAGTGACCACTGCATAATGACACTATATACAGACCAATATTACCGCCATAGAGTGACCACTGCATAATGACTCTATATACAGACCAAAATTACTGCCATAGACTGACCCCTGTATAATGACTCTATATATACACTATATACAGACCAATATTATGTGGGCGATCACTCTATGGTTGTACTATTGGTCTGTATATAGTGTGTATATAGAGTCATTATGTGGTGGTCACTGTATGGCAGTAATATTGGTCTGTATATAGTGTCATTATGTGGTAGTCAATCTATGGCAGTAATGAGTGTATATATATACGCTATATACAGACCAATATTAATGCCAAAGAGTGACCACTGCATAATGACACTATATACAGACCAATATTACCACCATACAGTGACCACCACCTAAGGACTGAATACCACCTTATTTTTTTCTCAATAAAATACACCGTATTGCCTTAGTGATGTCATCATACACTATACATAGGAGCTGCAGCAATTACATAGGACTGATGAGGCCGGAGAATGGCTGCAGCTCCTATATACAGTCTATTCACCTCAACACTTGGAGTCAGCAGTGCTTATACACACACACCATTATATATATATATATATATATATATATATATATATATATATATATATATATACACACACTCACACACCCATGAAAACACATTATACAGATACAAACCATCCAGTCCATACACTATACACAGGACATGTAACACACACTGCATTCATGCATTATACACCTATATTCATACACATTACACACTACATGTACAGAATACTTACTCCCTCTAGCATGCTGGTTGTAGTGGTGCATCTCCCTCATGTTCCTTGCAGCAGGCTGTCATCCTCACCTGGCAGCCCTCTCCTCCATCGTCTGGTGTTCTGGTCTAGACTATACTTAGGTACCATAAATCATTTAGTTTATTGACGTTCAGACACCAGTACTCATGTTCACATATGCTCCTTGTTGCGCTAATCCATATGGCAAAAAACTGACTACACCAGTGTATACCAGCAGAACCAAGGCCAAAGGGACACTCATTTGGGCTCTATCCGGTGAATGGGACTGGGAGCCTATGGACCACCTAAGGCATTCCTGGCATACGCAATGTGAAAACAGGCTAACATAGAACTTTTTAGAAAAGAAAATGCACCAAAAACTTCTAAAAGGTATTTATCAAAGCAATACAGTCAGGGAGGGGAGTCCATGGATACCTGATGTTTTGGACATTCAACTTGTATGACCGAAATACACATAGTGAAAGCCCATGGCTGAGACAAATACCTTTCCATAGGGTGGAATCTTCTTCCTAGGTTTCTGATTTGGTGAAGGGTCCTCTTTAAAGGAAATATATCATCTACATAGAACCAGATACTGATTTATATTCTTTTTTCAGTCTGTTTTTATGTTCTGATTACAGATTAGGTTCTGTTATACTTCCTGTACATTATTATGAGGGCAGCCATCTTGGCTGAGCTGCATTTATACTATAACTACTGTATGCTTCACAACAAGTACACAGACCAGGAAACAGTAGGAAACGACAGTCTGGAGTTGACTGTTGTGGGAGACTGTTGTGGCCATGTTCTGTGACCTGTGCATTAAAGAAGAGCAACTGTGACCATCACCTTTACTTGAGAGATAACTGCTGGGAAGGAATCTCTGCAAAACAGGAAGCGTCAGTCTATAGTATCCAGAGAGAAAACAGCAAGATGAAAGTAACAAAAATAGTAACAAATAAAAAAAAAAGAAATCTCTAAAACTTAGATGAAATCAGTAGGAAATTTCTATGAATAGATTCCCTTTACTAGATTCCTTAGACACAAGTCTCTTCTTATGCTGCCTATGTGACTACACTGTGCATTAGCGCCGGTGCTGTTTTTTATCTTATTTTCTGGCATGGCATTAAACAGGTTTTATCAAAGCTACACTTCAATCATTAGTTATATAAAACCGCTGCATTCCCAGCTGATGTGCCGGCTGGTTGGCGAGCTTCGTCCACACGTTTCTGTCTTTTTACTAAACCATTGCGTTTTGCAACTCGTTTCCAATAAACTCAGCTATTTCCATCAGTAACACAACCATGTCATCTGAGGCAGAGTTTTCTACTTTTCTTCAATTTTTTTTTTCAGATAATATATTAGATTTGCTGGAAAATGACTTCCAAACTCCAGATTATTTGTGACCTCTCAGACGCGGGTACATAAGAGTTTATTAGCCTTATGTTTTCTTTAGACGTTATTTTTAGATGCATTGATTTATGTTTCCGATGGACGAGTCGTTTGTTTGGAACAAATGTTCATATATCTCAAGACTCCTGGGAGGAACGTGGAGAAGGACACATGCTGACCAGTCATAGTGTAACATTGCAACATAAACTCTGTCCCAAAGTATCGCTTTTATGCAACTTTTTTTTATGTGGTGTAATGTTCCCCAATGTTGCATTTGTATATAATTTAGTAATATCTTATGGGGTATTCCCTTCTCAACTAATATAGTTATACTTGTAGGACTCCTCAGGTCCTACTGAGGGGACATCTCTCGAGAGGTCAGCCGGGGATTGGACAGATAGGGGGACAGGTCAGCCAGGGGAGTGGATATTTGAGGAAGAGGTCAGCTGGGAATGAGGACAGGGGGAAGGGATTAAAGGAGAAGTCTGGCGAAAATCTTGAAGTATTGTATTGCCCCCAAAAAGGTATACAAATTCCTAATATTCAATTACTATGATAAATGCTTATAAAGTGCTTTTTTCCCTGCACTTACTACTGCATCAAGGCTTCACTTCCTGGGTAACATGGTGATGTCACTTTATGGATAACATGGTGATGTCACTTCCTGGATAACATGGTGATGTCACTTTATGGATAACATGGTGATGTCACTTCCTGGATAACATGGTGATGTCACTTCCTGGATAACATGGCGATGTCACTTCCTGGATAACATGGTGATGTCACTTCCAGAATAACATGGTGATGTCACGACCCGACTCCCAGAGCTGTGCGGGCTGTGGCTGCTGGAGAGGATGAGGGCAGAGGGATGCTCAGTGTCCCTCCAGTGCCCTGTGTCCCTCAGTGTCCCCCTGCCATCATCCTCTCCAGCAGCCACAGCCCGCACAGCTCTGGGAGTCAGGAAGTGACATCACCATGTTATCCAGGAAGTGAAGCCTTGATGCAGTAGTAAGTGACATCACCATTTTATCTAGGAAGTGGCATCACCATTTTATCCAGGAAGTGACATCACCATTTTATCCAGGAAGTAAAGCCTTGATGCAGTAGTAAGTGCAGGGAAAAAGCACTTTATGTGCATTTCCTGTAATAAGTGTATATTTGGAATTTGTATAACTTTTGGGGGGCAATACAATGCTTTAATAAAAATTTTCACCGGACTTCTCTTTTAATATGTGTTCTGTGCGGGCAGCTGGGGCACAGCTCCTGACTGGAACTACAGATGGGACACTAGGACTACAACCCAGGGATCGTGGAAAAGTGCTTTGTGTTCTGTCCCCTCTTCCACCAGAGATGTGGCTCAGCTCTCCTCCCTCTCTGCATTGGACCAGGTTAGCAGCGGTAAGCCGACCTACAGACCAGTCCAGAGCACTGATTACAATGGTGGACTGGGTTACCACTGCTAAGACAGAGGACACGTTATCCACGTCTCGGATGGGAGGGGGGACAGATTAGAAGTGTGGCTGAGTGGAAGGGCAGGATATCTATTTTCAGCATCTAGATGGGAGAATGAGCTACCAGAGCACCCAATGCCACAGAACACTTTATTACAGCCAATTGCAAGTTTTTACAGCTTGGTAAATCCTGATTAATAGTGCAATAATGTTTTTGGGTGGAATACCACTTTTAACGTCATATCCACCTCCGAGAGGAATAAGCAAGAAACGAGTGCCCTCCTGTAACATATCCTCATCCTAATGCTACAGTCCACTGCAGATTTTACTTGGGAGCCGAGTTTCGATATGGGCACATGTACCCTGACAACACACAAAATGATCGAGGGAATATGTAATCCTGTGATCTGCTGTAAGTGATGCATGTGAGAGGTTTACACTGAACTTCACCCCTGTGACCTTCATGTATGGTTGCGGTTCTAGGATGAACTGTGTTCTATTATTCAATTAAAACTTTTATGTATCCAGATGAGTAGCAAAAATGTCATTGACCTCTGTAAGAAACTCTGCATAAGATTTCCTAAGTCATATATATACATCTTTGTGTTGCAGGATGGAGGCCTCGTGTCTGGAGCTAGCACTCGAGGGGGAACGGCTCTGTAAGGCCGGGGATTTCAAGGCTGGTGCTGCTTTCTTCGAAGCTGCTGTCCAGGTTGGAACGGAGGATCTGAAGACTCTTAGTGCCATCTACAGTCAGCTGGGCAATGCGTACTTCTACCTAAAGGAATACTCCAAAGCTCTTGAGTATCACAAACATGACCTTACACTTGCCCGGTGAGAAGCTTTTTTTTGTTTTTGGTGTGTATGAAGTTTTTAGGTTTCCTGTAACCTTCTAGTGTCGGGGCCTGATGGGAGTTGTAGTTTTGAAGAGGGTCAGGTTGGGACACACTCGTCTATAGCAACCCGTATACAGAAATATAACCTAATTAGAATTTCAGTTATTCATCAAACGTATCTTTAGGGCCTCATTCATCCAACAGGGGCCAAAAGAGTATCCTTTTGGTCTTCGTTGGGCCAGAATATGTCCATATGGAATAACTTCCTCTTCTGGGGTGTCATTACAAGTGCTGTTTTTTTTAAACATGGGAGCCTATAAGCCATATGTCCTAATATGTTATCCTGTACAGTGTTATACATAGGAGGCAGCCTACAGTATATGGCTAGGTCCACACTACATAAGACACCAGCCATTCTGTAACCTGGCCATGACATAGATCGGCCAGTGTCAGTGAAGTTTATCCCGGATAAACTTCAATTCTATTGAATTGGGATGCGGGCACATCCATGTGTGCCCGCATCCCAATTTACCATTGGGCTACGTTCACACAACGTAAGTTTTGTATTAATCACGGCCATTGTTGCAAATCGGCAACAACAGCTGTAATTAATGCAAAATTTACGTTGTGTGAACATAGCCTATGTTTGTAAATTGTCCTGACATATAGACCCAAGTGAAATGTTGTCACAGATTTATTCATCAGCTACAGTATAGTCTTCTAGACGGTGTAATATTATCTCTTTTTGCTTCTTGCAGGTCTATTGGAGATCGCATTGGAGAGGCAAAGGCCAGTGGGAATCTTGGGAACACGTTAAAGATTCTTGGTCAGTATGATGAAGCTATCGCTTGCTGTCAGAGGCATCTGGACATTTCCCGGGAGCAGGGAGACAAGGTAGGGAATGTAGCAGGATATTTTTAGCTTGCTCTTATGGTGGA